>NW_010433301.1:33078-36344 GCF_000710305.1 Buceros rhinoceros silvestris | reverse complement strand
CAGCAGGAAATCTTTGTAGCTTGACAGACAATATAGTTCTTGTGTGCATCGATACAACTGAAGGGGATTTTCTCTTCACTTTCCCTTTCTCTTTTTCTTTCCCTTTTCCTTTCTCTTTCTTCTCCTCCACCCCACCCTTGCATTTTTACAAAAGGAGTTAACTTGATTTCAAGAGCTTGTGTGATTTTCATTATTATTTCCTTTTGAAATGTCACAAGGACCCTCAGCAGGAGCTGAAATGGGTAGAAAAGGGGTTGACTCAGCTCACCTCTGCACCCCGCTGTCTTGCTGCAGCCTGATTGCTTTCAGGTTGGAAAGTGGGGGAGTAACATTTTGGGGGAAGAAGAGAAGAAAGGAGAGAAAGGAAAGGGAATGAAAGGGAGATGTAAGCCAGTTTTCTCCAGTCTTCATTCGTTTTCTGATCCAGCAAGGTTAGTATTTAGTGCTTTGCTGACCTTTGAGGGAGAGGGTTCTGGGTGAGGCCTCTCCAGGTCACAGGGATACAGCACACAGGAGTAGAAATGTGGTTGGGCAGCTTTGGGCATGCAGCAAGGACATAATCCGATGGTATGAACCTTGCTGGGATGAGACTTCCCTGAGTAAAGCCTCTCACCGAGTCACCTAAGCTATTTAGAATTTGATTCCTCCACTTGGTGTGACCAGGGAAGATCCATCTCCAACTGGACAGGTGTGCTGGGGATGCGTTAGAGAAATAGAGGGGTGGTTTGTTTTTATCCCCAAAGCTGATGGTCATCAGCATGATTTTATCACTCCTGTGGACGGAGTTCGGGTAGCAGGACCAGGAGCACGTGTTCACGTGGAGAGGCAGAAGCTGCCTCTGCGCAGGTGAGTGCTCAACATGGAAGTAGCATAGCCACGTCGACCAGGGGGCAACACTGTGGACACACTGCTTTGCTTCTTCAGAAGCTACGCTCCATCCTGGCCCCATGCCGCGTCATGTGTGTCCGCACACCACCAGTGATCAGGGAGGTTGGGGGTCTCAGTGTCAGGCTCCATTGCGCACGAAAGCCACAGCCTTGGATGCCTCTTCTCTCAACTGGCTGAATTTCAGAGAGAAATTTGCACCCTTAATAAAAACTGGCTTCACTGAACACGGGGTCTGGCCTCAGAAGGATACTCAAGCTGCCTGTTTTCATGTTCCAGGGTTACAGATCCAGTTATTTCCACGTGGAAAAAGTCATACGAGATGGCGTGTTGTTCCTTCCAAACTGTGTTAGTCATGGGGAGCAGGCGGCACGCTACCCAGAGATCCCGGCGCCTCTTGAGGCAGAGAAAGAACAGAGTAGTCCTTCTCTGCAGAACGTACAAAGGAACATTTACTCACCATTTGCCTCTGATGCAGCAAAGGCACTAAAAGAGGTGAAGGGAGGACATAAACCGTAGGGAATGGGCCAAATGAGAGGGAATTTGATTCCTAAAATCAACCTCCATCGTCCATCCAAAGGTTTTAGGCCCCCCTGACAGGGCGTTCTCCTCAAGTGGTCACGGTCCCTCAGCTTTTCAGGCTTCCAAGTAACAGCTCAGATGGCCTTTCCAGTTACAGCTTGTTGTAATTACAACTCAACCTGTGACAAGTTGCAGTCTCTGGATGGACCCATGCCTTCTAAAACCGCAGGTTGAGTGAGCAACAGGCACTTCAGGAAAGAGGATTTAGGAATCTGAGATAGGGAGTAGGACCCAGTTAACTGCAGAAGAGTCTTTCTTTCAGAGACTGAAGAAGCCCGTGCTGACACGGAGATGCTGTGGTACGAAGACCGACACCTCGTGGCTCGGTGGTGGGGTTCTATGTGAGAGAGTTGCTGGAGGAGGCTTTGAAAAGGCAGTAGCCAGCAGAGCAGGATGGATGGACAATAACAGTGCTAAGGAGGCTGCGATCTGGCATGAGAGTTAGAGCTTAAACAGAAGCATCATATGGCATTTACCATTCATTTGTCTGTACTCATTCCTGCAAACCGCAGCAGGGCTGCCAGCCTCTCCGCTGGCTGCAGGCATCTCCAGGCCGCCACCAAAGAGACCCTGGCCGGTGCCGTGACACCAGCCAGGTTCATGCCTGTGAGGCCAGGAGCAACCCCATTCAGCCACCAGCTGTGGCCCAGGGTCTTTGGGATGCGCCAGTGGTTTTGATTATGTCCGAACTTCCTCTTCTACAATTGACCATTGCCATAGTCTGGAAATGTTTCTTCCTAGCAGTGCGCTAGGCAAAAAGAAAAAAAAAAAAAGATAAATAAACTATTTTTGTGGTTTGTTTTAGTTGCTGCTGGCATCTTAGGGGTCCCGAAGCAGGGGGCACAGGACACAATAGGGAAGAGAACAGAGCAGCTTTCAGGGGCAGGCTGACCTTTCAGACCTCCTGAACCTTCACCAGAACCTTGTCAGTTCGAAACCAGCTGTGGAATCAGGAACTCCTTTTGACGTCACTGCTGAAAAGTCCTAATTAGATCATTTCCCAAACCATGCGGGTCTCAAGTGCCTCAGCTTCACCTTTAGCCCTGGACCGACTCGCCCAATTTAGTGGTTAAAGGTTCAGCTCTGTGTCAGGTCAAAGGCGTTCTTGAGAAGACACCTATTGTTCCTGAACGGATCCTGCCGTATTCCCGGATCCCTCCTGCCCGGGGTGTTCCCAGTGCCTCAGCGTTCAGCCCAGCCGCTCTAAGGAGAACGCTCCTGAACTGTCTCTCACCTCAACCATCCATGCACCCTTCGCCGCCCAAGCAGCCATGAATCCAGTCCAGCTCCCCCAAAGGCGTTTGGCAACGCTACCGTGTATTTTTATGTACACACCGCTGCAGGGAAGCTGATAACAGCAAATAACGAAGGTAATAATCCCGTCTCTTGGCACGGAGGCCAGCTCTGTGCTTTAGAAACGGTACCTGGCTAACTGTAAACTTCCGGACACACTGAGCCCATCGCCAGCAGCATGACGAGCCTCTTACACGCCTCTGGGATGGGTGGGAAATACAGCTTTGCCTTTGGAGACACAGGCGTTTACGGCACGAAGGAAAGAGGATACCAACATTAATGAGAGCACAAGGGGTGTGGAACAAACATCTAACAGTGTCAAAAGAAACGAGGATTTCCCCCTCCTTCCACCCTATTCTTAATATTTCCATTTTTATCACCTAGCAGATTAAGTCCAGCCTTATCAAATTAATTCATTCCTAGCTCTGATTTAATAAGAATTCCATGAAATTCCCCCCAAACCCTCATGGAATCTGGCCCCGCTGTTGTTAGCACATTGCCGCGGA
>NW_010433301.1:32543-32977 GCF_000710305.1 Buceros rhinoceros silvestris | reverse complement strand
GAAGCTGGCCCCGCTGTTGTTAGCACATTGCCGTGGTCGCGGCAGTGGTACGAGAGGAGCAGCGTACGCCTGCCAACTTCATTTAAACTCAACCCCAGGAAGGACCAAGACAAAGAAAAAAAGGTGAAATCACAGAGATCGGAGAGCAAGCCTGGGCCGTCATGGGGCACAGTGAGTGGAGAGCTGTGCGACGGCACCATCACCATGTTTATCTGGGGATTTTCTTCTCAGTGAAAATGAGAAGGGCCTGCCAGACCCCTGCGCTTCAGGTTAAACAGATTCCTGATGTTTATCCTTGTCTGCATTCCACTCATTTTTCCTGTACGCCCTAAAATATCATTTGAAGATTATTACAGCCGCTCCGGCTCCCCCAGCCCAACCCCTGCAGGGAGCAGGGACATCTGCCCCCAGAGCAGGGGGCTCAGAGCCCCCAG
>NW_010433301.1:31999-32408 GCF_000710305.1 Buceros rhinoceros silvestris | reverse complement strand
CCTCAGAGCCCCCAGGCCCAACCTGACCTGCCATGGGGCCAGCGATGGGGCTGCTGCCACCTCTCGGGGCAGCCTGGGCCAGGGGCTCACCACCCTCACAGTGAAGCATCTCTTCCTAATATCTGATCTAAATCTCCCCTCTTCCAGTTTGAACCCGTATGAGCCTTGCAGAAACATCCGAGAGAAGGGTGTGATGCTGCTGCTGCATCGTCTGGGGGGCGTTTGCTCATCCAAAGGCAGCGGGGGCTGCACTACAGCTCTTCCCCGGGGCCCCTCGAGGCAAGCCATTTTCCAGAAAGTCTGAGTAAGCACGTGGATTTCTGAAGCACTTAGGAAAACTGTCTGCAACGCAGCGAATCTAGCTCTTTAATTACGGCGGGGGGATTACCTCGTTTCAGCTGGCGGGGGG
>NW_010433301.1:31116-31984 GCF_000710305.1 Buceros rhinoceros silvestris | reverse complement strand
CCCTCGAGGCAAGCCATTTTCCAGAAAGTCTGAGTAAGCACGTGGATTTCTGAAGCACTTAGGAAAACTGTCTGCAACGCAGCGAATCTAGCTCTTTAATTACGGCGGTGCGATTCCCTCGTTATAGCTGGCGGGGTGTGCGTGGGAGGAAGAATTTTCGGTTCCCTCTGAATGCTTGTAACTTAAATTAGAGAAATACAGGATTAAACGGACACAGACATAACTACACAGAAACACAAACCCAGCGTTTGTCTCCGTGTGTGTATACATAAACACACACATTCTATATATACACACGGTCCGATTTGCCTTACTATCGTTTTTCTTTTTTCTCCTGAGAAGTCAGGCTGCTCTTCCAGGCCCCAACCGTAAATTTCCTAAGGCATTGACTTAATCTTCCCTTGATCCGTCCTCATCACTGGGATCACGGGGATGGGGCTGGAAGCGAAGCACCCAGGCCCTCGCAGCCTAAGCAAAACAATGGCTCTTTTCCCCAGCCTCCTAATAAGTTCAAGAAGTTATGAGAAAACAAACAAAGCGGTGGCCTGGTCACATAGCTGAGCTCTCCAGCTCCTGCTCTGTGCCGTGCAGTGCCACGCTGCTGGGGCTGGTGAGCCCCCACCGCCACCCGTGGGGCGTGATGGCCAAACCCACTCTCCCACGGGCAGCACTGCTGCGAGAGACCCTGTGTCGGCCCTGCTCGGCACCGCTCCTGGGGTCTGGGCTGGGATTGGCATCACCACCTGGCAGCGTGATGCCATGTGTGGTGTGGAGGAGGAGTGGCACAGCTCACATGCCCTGCATTGCTGAGCCTCAGGTCTCCAGAATCATAGAATCGGAGTCATGGAATCATATAATCATCCAATGG
>NW_010433301.1:19402-30559 GCF_000710305.1 Buceros rhinoceros silvestris | reverse complement strand
TGACAGCCCCTTGCAGCACTGACAGGCTGCACTCAGGTCTCCCCGCAGCCTCCTCTGCTCCAGGCTGAACCCCCCCAGCTCTCTGCCCTCTCCTCCCAGCAGAGGGTTCCACCCTCGTTTCGTTTGTCTCATTCCCAGAGGTGCAGAAACACCTCCTCGAGCTGGCGCTGTCTGGGGGCATAACGAGCTCTCCTGAACAATTCTTTGCTTTATTTTCCACAAGGTTTGCCTGATTTCCAGCGCACTGAGGTTACTGAGTCCTAAGGACTCCAGCGAGTCACTTGTACACGGCAAATCAGAAGAGCAGTGTTGCTGCACTGGGTGGTTTTTGGAGCACGCGGATGTTTTCTGACCGTTGAGTAAGCTGTCACAACACAGTTAAGTCAGAGTTCCACCAGCTGGTGTTCCTGCCACCGCTGTATACCTTGGTTTGCTCTGTCTGTGGTTTGGAGGAGAACTTGTATCTCTGTGAGGAAAATTCTTTCAAGCAGACTTTGTCTGGTGCTTCCAGACCCTAAAGATCACAAAATCTCACAAGATGAATTTGTTTCATTCTGCTGGGTCACCCACAAGAGTGACACACCGGAGGAGTTGGGGGGAGGGAGCCATTGTCTCAGACCTGAGCATCTCTGCAGGGTTGAAAATGCAGCTCCTGAGGCAAGTTAACTTGTCGAGGACGTGGCACTGCTGATCAGAGAGGGAATTGTGCTTTTTTTAGCAGAATTATGATCAAAGAGTCTTTATTTGGTTTTTTTTAACATTCACCATCACCGTCCTCATCACTAAGCGGGACTCCCACCCTCTCCCCGACCTCCCAGAGCATCCCCACACTCAGCCAAGCACACCCTCACTCCGCCTGCATGAGAGCGGCTTTGCCACAGCAAACGCTGACTCGTGAGGCTGGGTTTACGTTAAAACAAAGCCATTTGCGCCTGAAGGAACAAATCCCACATTGTTTTTTCACTTTCCCGCTGCGCTGCTGTTTTTTTCATCTCGTCCCTTATTAAATGCCTCCCTGCTGCAGCGCGGGCAGCCCTTTACCCCCCAGTTTCCAGCTACGCCGTGTGTGCTTTATAGTTCTTCTCAACTACTGCATGAGGACTTCCAGATGAATTCTCAAGTGAAATCTGCCTTCAAAAGAGCCAGCCAGATTAATTAGTCATTCCAGTAACATCAGTAGGTGGGTCAGCACCACTGCTCCAGCTGAGAGCAAGTAGTTGGGGTCTGAGCCTCTTGCCCAAACCCGTGGAAGAAGTTGCAACGCTTGGTTACCAGGCCCCAGGTCTCACATTCTCATTTTGTCTGGAGGATATGGCTTTGGCCAGCTTCATTTTGCCTCAGCATCTCTTCTGAAGTGCCTCCAGACTGGCCCGAGGGGTGTCTGAAACAAGGAGGGACATCTTCTTGGGTGTCTTCATAAGCAAGCCTTATTTCTTTTTGATGCTCGCCTATCACGCAGCCTCAGCTCGCTGGGGACAAGGGTGGTTTTGTTATTCATTACAAGACTTAAATTAACTGAAAAAAAAAAAGATCAGACTCTTCCTTGAAAAGGTTATAATTTAATAGGTGAAATGTCAGGGAAAATCAATGCAAGTCTGTTTCCTCTCTGCTTCATTATGCACTCCATTAACCAGCTTTTATGTTCTGTTTATAGGTTGGTTGTGTGTTTCTTCTCTTTTTTTCTTCTAATTTTTTTATTTTTATAAAAGAAACATTTTTACATTTATGATGTAAAGGAAGCTGGGCTGAGAACCAGCACTGCAAGAAAATGCACTTGGCTTGGGCAAAGAATCTGCAAGACCACAAGCATCAAGATGTCCCTTGCAAGAGGCTCCGTGGTGGGACACCACAGAGGGGAGGCGGGTGGGAAAATCAAACACGTTCCAGGCAATTTGCTGATTGCAAATCTTCAGAGGTATGAAATGTCCCTAAATTACTACGTTCCCCCCCTGCAGTGTTAAGAGAGGTCCGATCCCCGACCTGGAAAGAGAAAACCACAAGCGACTTGTTAACGTTCTTGTCTCACCCCTACGGTGAGGAGCGAGAGAACGCCTTTCCCAGTTCGTAAACACCGCCTGGTTGACTGCAGGGATGTTCTCGCCCGGATGTGGCAAATTTTATAGCTGTGTGAATAAGAACCAGAGCACGCAAAGGAAAGTATTACAGTTTAGGGGGTGATAAAACTTAATGCCACCCTGCTCCATTCCTCTCCTGCCCCGTGCTTTCTCAACATGTCCGTTGGGAATCTTTGGCTTTGGTGAGACTTTGGAGGCAGAGGACAGTAAAAGAAAGTTTGGACACCAGTAGAGATGTCATCCAGGAAAATGCCTTTATTTTCCTTGAGCAGGGGAAGATAATAGCTCATGGCTGGATCATGAGATGGAGACTGGAGGTTCTCATGTTTTTTTCCCCTTTATTTTACCACAGGATTGCTTGGCAAAGTTATTTTGTTGTTGGATGTCTCAGTTTTTCCAAATGTACTGTGGGGACAAATCTTGCCCAGCTTGAACCAAGACTATGAAGGTTAATTTACCGTTATTTGTGAAGAGCTTTGCGTCACCAAGGGCAAAGCCCTGCGGAAGAGTCCAAGGGGAGAACTGACACTGGTAGCGGTGCTAAGCCACCTCCTGCACTGCGGAACCAGCCTCTGCGTTTTCACTTCTCTGCCCTTTATTTTCACACGCTGCCAAGAGTATATTAAAGTAGCAGTGAAGCCTCTGGCGCTTTCTGCAAAGGGAAAACACTGTTCAGGCTGCTCTGGTTGGGGGAACTGGATGGTCAGCACTCCCCAGTGAAGGGATTTCTGAGCAAAAGAAAAGACACTGGAAATTACTGAGTGCCATGGTAATTCTTGCAAATTCTTCACTTGTAGAAGTTGCTCTCTATTAAAGCTTAGAGAATTCACCAGCAGGAGCAAAAGCCTCTGCTCAGGATTTGCAAGGAGAAGTCTCATGTCAAAGAACAGGGGACTTCTTCCATGAATGAGGTGACTCTCTCAACTGGAGATCGCAGCAGGAAGGTGCTGGTGGTCTGTGATAAGGGGTGAAAATAAGGAGACCACTGCTGGAGCAACCAAGCAGAGGTAAGTTAGTGAGAGACAGAGGGTAAAAAATGGTGATTGATGGTGACGACTTCAGAAGTTTCAGTAACAAGTAGGACTGTTATGGCACGATATGCCTTAAGGAAAGAGTCAACAAGGTGCCAGGGAAAGATTCAGCAGAGGCACTGCTGGGGAAAGAGGACACAAAAAAAAAAAAAATGCACTGTGCAGAGCCTCCCCCCAGAATCGGGGCTGGCTGATAGCCCTCTGCTCCTGGAGGGTAGAGATGTTTGGGACCAGCTTGCTAATTGCATCTAAACCCAGCTGAGATCTCTAACTGGGATCTCCAGACATGGAGAGAAAGGCAATCCCTTGTTTCCCAAGAGCATTTACAGTCTGTAAAGAAAAACAAAGGATAGGAAAAAAGAATTCACAGATTTGAAGTCCACACAATCAGTCTCTTCTGCATGGCCGAGTCTCACTGGGTGTTAATCGGTGATTTATCATCAGTTTTACCACACTGATAACTCACAGAAATCAGCAGAAAACCCGAGAGAGAAGATGTTGTTTGAGAAGAATCTAGTTTTGCTGACACGCAGGTCCTGGGAAGGTGTGTGTTCCTCACTTGCCCTGAGGAAGTGGTGCTGGAAAGACCCATGGCCTTGAAACCGCCAGCAGTCCAACAGCTGTGCCTTGTTTTGAGGAGTGAGGTTTGGACCATCAGGGAGCACTGAACATCCCTCTGAAAGATAGGAAGGTAGAGAAAAATTACACAAAAAGCACGTATTAGACTATCTGGTACAAAGTGTATAGTGATGGGGAGTTGCGCAGATTTTCTAGGGGTTCACACCAAACTATTGAGGTGGGACACATCGGTGTGAATTGTCTGTTTGGCTTCCATCACATTTTCATCTTTGATTGTGTCTTAGGGAAGAGACTCAGACACGTGGACGAATGGAAAACACCTCAGAAAGCTGCTCAGGAGTAATAAAGCGAAGGCAGTGGAAGAGGTGGTTCTCCTGCCTCCATACCCTCTCTGACCATACCCAGAGAAGTGCATCTCTGCCAAGGAAGAGATGGTTACATCGGTGATCGTGTCAGATATTCATGAGGAGCTCGTGCCCTTGCTCAGTTAGGTAACTGGATGCAAATTAATGTTCTTCAACAACATTTACCTAAACATTCAGTTCACCGTTTTTTTGTTTGTTTCTTTAAAGAAAAGAACCACAAAATCAGTTTTATTTTGTCTCGGTTGTGCCTAGAACTTTGATTCGAATCACAATATAAAAGCTTCGTGTCAAAACTACTTCATTTGATTTGATTCTAATTTTTTAAAAACAAGAAGACCTCCCAAAAGAGACAAAGAAATTGAACTATATATTTTTTTTTATTTTAAAGCATTCTTTTGTCCTTACTGACTCTTATTCCTTCCCCTTGAACAGAGAGATTAAGAGTAGCTACACTTTCTGATACAAAAAACCAAAAAAGCCCCAGCCCAAAGCCCTTGATGGGCAACCTTGCCCCAGAGGCGAAGGGAGAAAGGCCCATTTTCCACAAGATCCACTCATTTTCCATAGTTCTTTTCAATTTTTAAGCTGCAAAACCTGAGTCTGTTCCTCCTTGTTTCCGTGTTTTCGCCAGTTCCTCCCCACAGCCTCGGGCTGGAGCACCTTCCTGTACGTGTGAGCCGTGGCAACACTATGGAACCATCCCTGCGGCTGGGGGCTCCTGTGGGCATTGCTCGGGACTGGTGGAGTCCACAGACCATCCTTCCTACTGGATAAGGTCCAAAAATCGCAAAGCCCGGTTACGTGGTCAGACAGGCAAGGTACAGCCCAAATCTAAACAGCTCCCCTAATGCCTGCAATGGCTCAGCTCGTACACCCGAGAAATGTGGAAACACTGGAAGGAAAGTTAATTGAATTTTCCTTCCTCCTTCCTTCGTTCTCATACCCCATTGCATTTAAAAAAAAAATCCCTTTTTAAAAATAACTATCGGAGCTGGAAATTAAGTTCACATGAAGCGAGTTAGGGATGAGAGCAAACTCCTGATTAAATTTACTTGGAAAAAAATAAGAAGCGCAGCTGAAGATGGGAGGCCAGACTTGTGAGAGGCAGCTTGGGGAGAGCATGGGCTGGGCAGCCAGCGGGTGATGAGCATTGGGGGGGGCAGCCCAGCTTCAGGCCACCATCACCCAAAGCACCCCCTGAAGAGTGGGGCGAGCGGGTTTCCCCGGCTGCCGGCTGCCTGCTTTGGCTGGCGTGAGAGCTAGCTCCCCGCCTGCTGACAACCAGCTCTGGCTGAGGCCGAATTTCTGCCTCGTGTGCATTTCCTAGGGCTTCATCACTCTGACTGAAGCAATATTCTTTCCACTGCTTCTCCTGAGAGACTTTCCAGCGCTTGATACATCAGACTGTTGAAGTGTTGCCTTCAGCATCCTCTAATTATAGTTTGAAACTAAGCTATTTTTTTCTGTCCTGGGTTTTGCTGGTCTGCCTCTGAGATGATGTTTTCTGGAGTAATTCACAGCAAATGAGTTTCAGAAGGACAATGACTAGATGGAGGAGGGCGGCAGACCCAGCTTCTGCTCTAAACAGACATTCTCCAGCTTGGGACACGTCTTTACTCCCTTCAAAACGCCAGCAGTGTCTCTGCTACAGAGTCTCAGGGCATCATACTCTTCTCCAGGGTTATGAACAAGTGTGAGGAGTGGAGCTCTGTGTCTACCTGTCCTGGTCCACAACCGAACCTTTCTGACACCCCCGAAGTGCCCATGTTTTCTGGTTGTCCTATTCCTGCCCCTGTCCAACACTCTGCCCAGATCTAAGCCCATCCTCTACTCACAGCTTGGTCTCAGCCTCCTGAAATCGCTAAATCTGTTTTCCCCACCGTGTCTGAGATGGGACCAAGCCCAACCCATGAGTGTTCTTTTAAGACTGAAGACGAGCATCCGTGTCTGGGACATATATCCCAGGATGGGACCGCACAGCTCCAGTCTCCAGTTTCCCCAGGGTGACTGGTCTGTGGGGTAGGGATGCCTGGGGCCTAAATACCCGCCCAGGACAATCTCCACCAAGTGCTGTTGGTGAGAACTAGGCAGGAAGCAAAACTTTTAAACCGGGAGCATTTCTTGGAACCAAAGAGGGACTGGTTGTTTGCTGTGGTTGGGTTCTCTTCCTGACCGCCACCAGAAATGCCACCACACGTGAGGAATGCTCTTTGTAAATTGTCTTCTTCTGAGGTAAACCTATTTTGCACCCCAGATTTTCAGCTGACCCTCCCGTGGTCATGCATGACACCACCTCGCCAACCCTTCTCTTTCTTTCTGCAACCAGATAAAAAGATTTTATTTGAATGGCTTAAAAAAAAAGAACAAAAATCTAATTTTAAAGGGATTATGGGGAACCTCTTGAAAACTGTGTTCAATAAGAGCAGGACTTAGAACAGGGCCTGTAATGGGTCCGAGCAACTGTGCCGGGGAAACAGGTCATTTCCTGGTGGTTAACAGCTAATTTTTCTAACAATCGAGACGTAAGGATCATGCATACAGGTTTCTAATGGACACTCCTGAGATGGCAAAAGGGCTGATGAATACCAGGTGGCCAAACTTCTCTTTCCTATTACAGAAGACTCCATTTAGCACAGCAGGCAGCGGGACTGCTGACCACCTCAGTCTGGACGGTGGTGTGCGGGCAGTTCGCAGCCATATACAGTTTATATCCCCCCTCCTGGGAAATAAAAGCCATTGATGGATGGCGTCACTGCAATATATCCATTAGAAACAGCACCAGCACCGCCTGAGCTGCTCAGCCCTGGAACTCATTCCCTTAAGCACCCTAAAGCTCTACGTCAGAATTTTGTTGGAAAAAAAAGCTTGGTAGATTCAACACAGTATTTTCCTCTGTCAGTGCGGAACACGGGCCCTTTCTGAGCCCACGGCTCACCCTGGCAGTAGTGCCTAGCTCAGGACGGTTTTGATTCTGATGGTCAGGCTTCATGCCAGGCTGCAGAGGTCTGGTCGTTCAGATTTACAGTTGACAACCATTTTTCACTTCTACTGGCCACCTCTCTCGCATTCAGATTTTTCTTGCTTCGTGGCAGTCTGACTTTGTATCCTGGAAGTCGATCTAGGAGACTTCTCTTGAAAATGCATCCTTCTCCTGGTGGCAAGCTGTACAGTTTTCTCCTCATTGCCATGGGGCTCCCCGTGAATTTCCAGAAGCTTATAAATACACAGTGATATGTAGCTTCTGAAAATCCTCCTGAGATTTCTGCGAAGTGGAAAAACTGATGACACTGGCTAGATTTCTTTGGACTGGGAATCTAAAGAGAAATGAATTTCTGATGGAAATTCTCTGTAGAAAGCAGCTTACAGGATGCTGGACAGTTTTATCGCACTGTACTTCCATGATAAATTCAGAGGGGCCTCGTGCCGAGATTTAAATCCGCAGTGGTGAGGGACTTGGCTTCCTGGGCACTGTGACATTTCCAGATGAGCTGTGTGGCCCTAAGCAGCTGGAGAGTCACAGGCATCATAGGGCTCTCCCCCAAAACTCTGAGTTACAAGAAGTAACTGGGTAAAAGACAAATTTCCCTTTTCAAAGCTGTGAGAAGACAAACATCTGGGGAGGTTGTGGGAAGACGAAGGGAGACAGGAAAACTGGGACAGAGAGAGAAGATCAATGAGACGCGGGGCAGATGTGGGAGTGGGAGACACACTGCGCTGCCCGCGAACAGCAAGGCAGCAGTCACCACAGAGCCCGTGCTGACTGGGACGTCCCTCCTCTGCCTCTCCATATCCCTCCATCCCAATTAGTTCCTCATGTTCCTCTTGGTCCTTGCTGCTCCATCTGATATTGTGCAGATCATAGTCCGTGGTTAACACTTAAAATTGGGAGCTGGGCTCCTTGGACTCTGTTTGCAGCTCTGCGACCGATCCATTGTGTGGCTGTGGGTGAGTTTCTTCATCTTTCTGCACCCTGGGGCCCTCATCTTCAGAGGATAAGGGCACCAACCAGCCTGCCAGGGAGATTATGGGGCTTAATGAAAGCGTCTATGAAAAGCCATGTCTGACGTCTTGGAAGGTGAGCAAATCAGTATAAATGCTTGTTCCTCCTCATGGTGTAGCGCAGTCATGATGAAAAGCTGCTTCCAGGCTCTCCGGAGGGTTGTGGATGTCCTGAGGAATATTATCTCAAGAAGGGACACTCACAGGCCTACCAAACACCAGGCTAAGATTTTTCTTTTTTTTTCAGTTTGCCAGATCTTATGAAGGGAGGAACATCTGGACAACGGCTTCCAAAGAGAGCCAGGGCCCAAGCCAGATAATTCAGCGTGGTGTCTCTGGGAATGCAGTGGGAACTTACTACCCTACACAATGGGAGCACAACCAAGCAACAGCGTTTGTGCTTTAGTGCAGGAAGACATGAATTCAGCCCAAGAACAGCTGTCAAGATGTTCACGCGCTTGAACTAAGGACGCAGGTCCTAGTCCTCATACTCCACCAGGTCTGGAAGCCTCTGCTTCTCAGACCTGGAATCTGGGGTTCAGGGAAATAGAGCTGGGCTTTGAGAGAGTCTAATAGCAAAATTTCCTCCATGTGCGGGTGAAGAAAGGAGCCCAGTACAGCTGCCTCACCCCAGCCCGGCAGTAACAGCTCCTCTAAACCGTCAGCACCAAAACTACGTTTGCTTTGAGCAACACCTTGGAGAAGCGAGCGAAGCAATTTCTTAAGGAAATAAACCCTCTTTTGCCATACGTATTTATTGTACACACTACCTTCCCCTAAGTGGTGTGCAGGAATACCGGTATCGGAGTGCTCTGCACTCTACTGCACTTTCCATAGGAGGATCTTGGCGTGCCTGGGTGAGCTTAGCTCCACAGCCCCACAGCCCGTGCTCCTGCCCTCGTTGTGCCATGGGGGACCACGCTCAGGGCTTGGCTGAGGGTGTCTCACCCTTCCCTAACGCAGGTTGATCCACGAGCATGCACCAGCCAGGAGGATCACCTGTGGTCACTGCTGATTTACCAGTCAAAGGTGATGAAGGAAACACGTTTTTCCCCTCTTGAAGGGATGTGCCAAACCTGCAGCCCCTGAGAGAGCCCAGGCACGGGGACTGCCGCCTCCACGGGTAGCAATTGAAGTCTGGGCCTGTTTGTGTCACTCTCCTCTTTCCAGAGGTGCATAACCTTAAAACAAGGGAGGTGATAATGCAAATGCTGATGCTGATTTCTGATGGGTGACCAACACCCAGGTTCACAAGTCAACAACATGATGCAGTTGCACAACAACCCCCCACCAAACAGATTTTGCAATCCAGCAAAATGAATGTTTTATGCTGTACTCTGATTTGTGGCCAGAGTACTAGGGCAGTCTTTGTGAGGTTTATAGGCATAAGGTCTCACCTCCTTCTGGGTCTTCTCGGATGCTGGGCTCTCTTAACCTAGCTATAAATTAGACTCCTGGCTTCTTTTGACGTGGGATTCCTCGAGAGAAGCCGTGCAGTTTCTTTGCACGGCATCAGCCCAGAGTCCGGGTTGCTGTAAGCAGACGGGCAGCTTAGACATGGCTTTTGATTTACACCCCTTTGGAAGACCCTCTAGGTTTTTTCCTCCAGGGAAGCTGTAGTGAAGAGAACCTGGAATAACAGGAGTTAGAAAACACAACCACCGGGCAAGGGTAAAGGAACTCCAGGTGTGTCCTGCAGGAGAGAGAGAAAAGGGAGGGTGATGTGAAAGTCGTCTGGTGTGCAGCCCTTCTTCTGAAGAGGACAATGATTTTTTTTACCCCTGGGCAGAGGTAGAAATAATACGTTTGGTTTGCACCAAATAAACTGTTTGAAATTGAATGAAGCTACCTAAGCACTTCCAGTTTAGCACTGGAAGAGGCGGGGCGCGGACTGGGGATCCCCTTCCTGAAGTGTTATAGGCAACAGTTAGATGGTGATTGGTCAGGAATGGGTTGGTTTAATCCTGGCTTGGGCTGGAGGAATCCCTTGCTTTCAGATCTGCATCTCCATGTTCTACTTGACCACCCAGCCTGAGGAGCTGGAGAGCCCCGGAGGCTGGCTGGCAGGAGAAGGGTCCCTCCGGGCTATACAGACTGCGCCGATACATTTATTGCCACGGCAGTGTGACTGGCCTCCTCTCCCTGCCCCTTTTCCAGGATTCTTTCCTAAGTGGGACAGAAAGCAGCCAGTGTGGGTCCGTCTCCCAGCGCAGGGCTCCTGGAGCGGCTCGTAGGCACACACAGAGCAACACACAGAGCTGGGAAACAGCTTATTAGTGAGTTTGACTGACTTTTCCTGTTACAGGGTCCTTCCTTCGCTTGTTTATAACTTTGACAGATTGGGCTGAAATTTTATGTACAGACTGTTTGCCTCGAACTGAATTATTTACGGAAATTTCAGCCAAAATGACAGAGTGTTTCTGAGAAGAAGCCTGGAAAAATACATTGTTTGCTTTGTTGGGTTTTTTGCTTTATTTTTTTTTTACAACCTTTTACTTGGAAAGCCCTGGAACCCCTGTGCTTTGGAAGTGCAATTGGACACTTGGCAGAAGAGGTGGCTTTTGTGTTGGGGATGGGCCCTGTCTATCCCTCTGAAAAACGACCCGCATTTGGCCAAGCTGTAAGACTTCGACAAACCGCGTGGTGAGGATCTGGTCCTTCTGCCGGCTTAACTGCTGGCATGGCAGCAGAAAGCTGCCATTTTGATGGCGAACCCTGTAGATGTCCCCAGCAGGACCAAGCTGGCATGCCCATGTCGCCACCACACAGCTTACTTAAAACGCAGCACATCAGGGATCCCCTGTGCTAAGTGAACCCGACCAAGGTTCTCAAGTGGTCACTCAAAAGCCAGAAAATAGCTGGATTAGGTCTTCACGTGCAATATCAATTCCACCCGTTTGTGCAGAACACACATGAGGTGCTCAGACCCTTTTCCCCACAAATCTCCTGCTGTGCTCCACCAAACACGGGGAACTACCAGCCCCTGGACTCCTGCTGCAAGTGGGTGAAGCTGTTTGAGCAGTGGGAGAGCTGGGGCTGTACCTGACCCAGCTGGGCAGGGCTGCGAGGAGCAGGGGCTGTACCTGACCCAGCCGGGACGGGCTGCGG
>NW_010433301.1:17537-19336 GCF_000710305.1 Buceros rhinoceros silvestris | reverse complement strand
TGCTTGAACTGGGCCCAGCTGGTTGGGTCTTGGAGGAGCAGGGGCTGTACCTGACCCAGCTGGGCAGGGCTGCGAGGAGCAGGGGCTGTACCTGACCCAGCTGGGCAGGGCTGCGAGGAGCAGGGGCTGTACCTGACCCAGCTGGGCAGGGCTGTGAGGAGCAGGGCCTTTGCCCTCAGAGGCTAAGCCATGCTGCCTACAGCTTCTAACGGTGGGCTCCTGTTTTCTGGGGATCCAACCTGGAACCCTGTGGTCTCGGCTGGGAATGAGGTTGGCAGGAGCTCTGTGCTGAACATCAGCAGTGCTTCAGTGAAAGCAAGAGAGAAAATCAAGACCTAGGCATGTCAACGAGGGGATTCATAATTAATGCCCACCACAGATCTCATAGATGCACTGTTGACCATACGGCTACGTCTCTACTGTCAAAGGCCTCGAGACTGCCTTCAAGACTAGATTTTTTGGTACGTTTGCAGGCATGGTCAGGGGGTCGGGCAGTGCACACGTTGAAGCCAGATGTAGCCTGACAGACCATGCAGGCTCTGCTTGCTACAGCCGTGGGGCCGCAGAGGACACCGCGGCTTTGGCTGCTCCATGAACCACATCCATGATTGTATAGGCAGGGCTGATGCTTTTAGCTCAGCATTTGGAGAATGAAGAAAATACCAACTTGCCTCCTGGGGCTGTAGCAAAAATAGATGAATTAATCTTTATGAGGCACTTTGATACTATTGTCATGAGTGCTATGGAGAAGCCCATGAGAAAACCAAATGATGCTGTTTTCAGAGCGGGGTTTGAATGGTGTGCAGTCAGTGAGGCTCGAGGTCACAAACTGAACAATGAAGAGAAAACCCAAATCTTGAATAGCTGTTCCTGTAGCAAACAGTGCCTGTCCCCAGCTCTGAGTGAGGCAGCCATCCCACTGAAACCGCGTCCTCACGCCATGTGTCATGAATCGTGCCAACACAGGAGGGAGCCCTCCTAAAGGTGCACAGGTAACTGGAGTGGAGCATGTAGCTTCCACCTACAAGCCTTGCACCCTTGGATTCACAGGTTTGCGCACACAGGCAGCCCTCCCCAGCGCTGCGTGTATACATTCCTCGCGCATCAAAGGTCAACGGCAATGCGGTTGCCAGGCAAATTTTCCCCATTAAAACGTTACCAAAGGCAGATGTTTAGGGGCCTACAGGATTTACAGATTTGCTCTCCAAAGAGCACATTAGGGAAGACGACTGTTCTCCCATTGGGTCGTACGCTGTGTTTTTGAAAGCCTCAGTGCCCACCCCAGATTAAAGCAGCATGTTGCTGGAATACGGGGCCTCCAATGAAGACGCCTTTCAACAACGCAAAACCACTAATGAGAAAACATAGACAGAAGGAGAGCCAGCGCCCAATGGCTGCGTTTCTCAGCTCTGAGGAGCTCCCAGGGCCATCGGTGGCACTGGCCTGGTGGAAGAACAGGTCGGAGGAAGGTGAAGCTTCGCTCTCAGCGGCTCTGACAGTTGTCTATAGCCGGGACACAAAAGAAAAAAAGAAAGCGTGAAAGGGAGGGAGACACCCTGCTTGGCCACATACCGTACAAGCAGATAGTGTATTGCATTTTTCCAGACTAGGGAGACCTCTTCTTCCAAGTGTTCCAGTAATTAACCTCACTTTCTTGGCTGGTGTTAATTTGTTCCAAGTATTTGGGCTTTAGATCTAACCATGGGAATCTCATTCCCTGCAGAAGTCTTGCCAACTATTACTAGACATTTTACCACACACATGCAGGCCAAAAAAAGCAAGGCTAATTACACCGCTCT
>NW_010433301.1:17114-17457 GCF_000710305.1 Buceros rhinoceros silvestris | reverse complement strand
CTTCTTGCGAGGCGAAGTGTGTTTGTTAGAAGTTCATCGTCTCCCAGCTCGGAGAGGAGCCAAGGCAGCACCTCCTTGCGCCTGCCCGTGGGAGGAGGGGGCAGAGGGGATCAGGGAGCTGCTGTCCACTCCATGGCACCCGCGACGTCAGTCCTCCGTGAGCCGCGGTGTGACAATCCACCGCACGAAACCGGAGAGGAATGGTGCTACCAAGGTCCTTAGCTGTGAATAACTGAGTTCAATTACTCGGTACCAATGGGAGTTCTCTAAGTAAAAATTTAAATTGGAGGAATTATTCGAACCAGATGTTGATTTCCCAATACTTTCTTTTTTTCTCCCCCTT
>NW_010433301.1:395-16928 GCF_000710305.1 Buceros rhinoceros silvestris | reverse complement strand
GTGTGCAGGGGAGGAAAAGCGTGTATGAGAGAGTGTGTGCAGGAGAGCCTCTCTGACAGCGTGACAGGCAAGCAAGTCATACGTGACAACACCTACCGCAGAGGAAATGGGTTATGAAAGTCCCTCTGAATTCTCAAGCCCAACTGCCTGCAGTTTTTGGACCCATTCCACACTGGAGAGGTTTAGAAAGAGCAAACAAGGTGAGGAGCGCTGGAGAGACAGTCCTCACGCCAGAGTGTTGACATTTGGGATCTTTCACCAGGTTAAGGATTTTTTTTTTTTTTTTTTTGCTGCTTGTTTTTCATTTTCTAGCTTTTGAAATGAGCAGTAAAATGTAATAATACCTAGTACTAACATAACCCCTTTTATCCCTAGACCTCAAAGCAGCTCATAATGGTGAGTCAGTACTATTATCCACAGTTTAAGCCCATCTGCAAATACGTTTCTTCAGGGTCTATCTCTAAATCTGATTTTGTAATCCTTTGCTTAGTGCATTTAAATTTATTTATTTTTTAAGTGGGTAAGTGTAAGTTGCTCAGACAAGCTTCTTTGTGAGTTCTCTGGGACTGAGGTCGTGGAGTCTCAAACACAAACTACAGCAGGCATCTTTAGTGCTTGGGAAGGCTGGAAAGCAGGGAGCAAGTAGCAGGCAGCTTCTTCCTCTGGGAAATCCAGGCTTTCCAGCCAACAGGCCAACGGCGGGCATGAAATGTTCGCATCACGGAAGAGTTAAAAACCTGGGAACTTGGTTCTGCTCCAAATCTGAGCAACCCTCCCCGTGTTAAGCAGGGAAAATGTATTTGGGATTCGTGGAAATATGATTGATTTTGATTTCTAACTTTTAAATTTTTTCTAATACAGATTACAGCATGAATGAGGAAAGATCTCAGCAAAACCTTGTTTCAAAAAGGAAAGTGGGATTTTTCTGTTCCAAATTGTTAAAATATCTTGTGTTTTTTACTGGCATTGTTGAAATTCCTTCCCTTCCCGCAGGTCTCTTCCTCGTACAACAACAGCAGTGTCAGCTTTACCCTGATGGAAGGGCACATTCTCACCGAGTGCAATTCCATCAGCTTTCTCTGACCAGCACCAGCTGCCAACGTTGCTCTTCTGTGACTTATATTAAAAGAAAGGCTGAGGTTACTCCCCTGTGATCCTCATTCTCTCCACATTGAATTGCTCCCCAGAAGAAGGTCAGACACAAGGCTACTGTAAATTAGCACAGCTCCGTTGAAAACACCAGCTGAGGGTTTGGCTCAATAGCTGCAGTTAAAGGAGTGGAGCTTTGCCTCCCTAAAGGCTGAGACTGGCCCCATCAGTCTGGTGAAGCAAGGCCCGAGGAGGGGTCAGAAAGCTTTGTTTTTGCCTCTTGGTAATCTTCTAAAATCAAGTATGTCATTAGAAGCCAATGGTGAATTGATGGTGAGTCAATGGCGGTGGTGGAGGTGACTGGCCAGTGGTCACACCAACCTCCGTGTGAGAACCTGCCACAGGAGCAACCACCAGAACAGCCACCCCAGCTCTCACACCCTGACCAGCCTCTGTGATGTTGAGGAGGAGACACCTTTGAGCAGGCACAGGATAATCTCTGCCTTCCCTCTGTGCTCCACCACGTATTGGTAGGAAACGGTGTGTTTAAGCCCTGAAATATATTGATAAGTGGGAACTGGTCACATCTACCTCTTCCATACTTCCCACTGTGTACCAGATGTCTTCACCCACACGTGTTTCGCCTGAGGCCACACAGAAGTTGATTCAGTGCTGTCCCACCGGAAAGGGCAAAAGGTACTTCTATGAAAGGGCAGGAGGAACGTGGTAACGCCCTTGGGTCACATATGTGGCCTGGAGAATTTCTGCAGCAACGTGCATGGTATGACATTCCCCAGCCCATCCTCTTTGCCTCTTCTCTCCATCCCAAAATTTTCATCCCTTCTCTAGCGCCAGATAACTGCTTGTCTGGACAGATTTAACAAAGCACTGGAAATGTGAACTGTCCTTTCCCGGATCACAAGGTGGCTCTGAACACCAGGCCAAAGAAGCCCTTTCCACAGCGGGGTGTGGGACAACCTTCCTGTAATGCACTCACATGAGAGACCATATTTTGAGGAATTCTGCTGTCTCTGAGAATACACGGCCCTTTTTGAACCTTGCCATGTGTGGACAGCCAACAGGGACACATCTTGATTGCAAAGATGTCCCTTTCTGTACAGAACATGGCAAGGGACCATCTCCCGTAAAGTGCATGCCTCCAGACACCAGTGCCTGGGAAAGGCAAACCCCCAGAGCCTGGTGGGATGCTTGGGTGAGCTGACCGCTGTGGTGTCCCATCCTGGCACAGGAAGGCCAGGAGAGTGTACTGGGGAGAGACAGAAATCCTGCGCAGAGACAGTGGAGGAATGGTTTGGAATAGACAGCCTTGGGATGACTGCACAAGATTTTTGGCTCCCCCCAGGGCCATCGAATGGTGAGTGTGAGCCTCTAGGGCCCTGTATGGCTGAGCTGAGATGAGAGGAATTTTTCAACACCCAAAGCTGGATCAAACCCTCCTTCCTGCCTCTAGTTCATAAAGCTTTTTAACTTTCGAAGGGGAGAAAAAGTGATCCCAGATGTACAGCCCTAATTACATACTTAGATGAAATTGGATTAAGGTGGCTGCTGCCTGTCCTTTTCCTCTGAAGACAGCTGGGACTGGCGAGGTACTGTGGGTCATCCATGCTGGGGCACAGAGAAGGGGCATCAGACCCAGCACTGCACTCAATGAAAGCTCCAGCAAAAGATCCCCCCTGACTCAGGACCCACCTTCTCATCGTCAGCATTGGTATCTTGACCAGGGAGTAGGTTTGCAGTATTTTTTGAAAACCTGCCCTTCTCCACCATGAAGCTACTCGTGGGCATGGAGGAGGGTCTGCTATAAATTGATCTTCCTGGTGACACAGACATCTTCCAAAAAACAACAACAACAAAAAAGATAATTACCAAATAACAGCAAGCAGGGGCACAACATGCATCAGTGCTTTTAATGTGCTTAACATATGTCTAGTTATTCTCATTTCCACTAAATCAGTCCAGTGTGATATATCTCTATTCCGCCTGCCTCACGCCCATGTGCAACGCATTTCAGCCACATACGTGAAACTCCTGGGAACTGTGTTTTCTTGCTGTAAGCTGAAGGGCGAGTCACCGCTGAGCTGTTCTGTGCGAGCCCACAGCTCCCTGGGGGCCTGCGAGATTGCTGACAGCGGGAGGACGTTGAGCCAGCCCCATGGATCTGATACGGGTCTGATGAACATGCACTATTGGGGTGCCCCTGCCCATTGGCAGCCGGTGGGTATTAGCAGGACACAAATCAGTCTGCTCTGTGCTCCCCGTCAGAGCCGGGTTTCCTCTGAATGAATATTTATGGCGTTTTCGTATTTCAGATAAACCCCTCGAGTCTCATAATGCTGTTTGAATCCAAATGAGGCTGATGGCTGCGGCACAGTGCCCTACCACAAAAACCAACCCTTGCAAATCTGACCCAGATCACGGAGGTTTAGAGCAAAACCAGCGCAGAGGCTGGAACGATCCTGCGGTCACTGCCAGACCAGCGTGTTGATGGGCTCCCTGTGGAAACACAGGCTGGGGTCCACAGCTTCAGGTAGGTGACCTCAAAGCTATGGCTGTGAGTTCATTGAAGATAGAAGGAGCTCCTCCTCTCATCTCCTGGTTCTGATACATATTTATACACCATGTACTGCAGAAAGGTGAGAATTTGACTCAGGGAAGCTGTTAGTACAGTGGGTGTATTGTGATGGCTTCTTATTACTGCTTCAGTCTCTGGTTTGATGCTGTTGGAAGCGTCTCTCAAAATGCTGCAGTGGGGAAAATAGTTTAAGTGGAGATGAAGACAGAGACGTGAATAGCTTTACTGAAACGTGATCTACAGTTCATAGCAACAGGGCATGGGGTGGCTTTTTTTGAGTGGGGCAAGGTCTGGTCTTGCCTCCTGCACAAGTTCCTGGGACCTGTAACCTGGAAACAGCTTTGAGTGAGAAAAATCCAAGTGTCTTTGTAGGTTGCAGTGCCCTCACACTCATCGCTGTGGCTTCCAGAAACCTCTTGTGGCAGGAACAATAACTCCCTTCTGCACAAATATTCTGGTTTACTGCAACTATGCAGCTAGCATAACGGGGAACAGAAGATGCTCCTGAGAGCATGAAGATGTGTAGCTGGTGGCAGTGGAACAGTGATAGACACTCAAGAGGTTTAGAGTTTATAAATTCAGGAAAATAGTGCTGGAAGGGGCCTCTGGAGATCGTTTAGGACAGTGTTTCTTAGCTTAGGCTCAGGGGAACCACTGCTGATCTGAAAGGTATTACAAGGCATTTCCCAAAACCATTCCGGGAAATAAACCTTCCTGATATCCTCTGGCATCTGAGAAAGCAAGCGAGTGCAGCAGGCAGCACTACAAATCACTCAGCGAACTCTTGAAAGTCAGCCCAGTCTGTACTGGGTTGGAAATGGGAGTGACTGTGGCTCATGAACTTTCTTCTGGAAGTTTCCTTGAGCTAAAAGCCACCAGTGCAGTCCAGTCTCCTACCAGACCCTAACCCCAGCTTGGTCAGTCATTTCCTTCTGACCCTCCCAAGTGAGTGCTGTGGCTGCCCTCTGCAAACCCCCTCCGGGCTGAGCTGCCTGCGCACCGAGGCGCAGAGCCCTGCTCTGAATCGCCACGGCTACGTGACCTTGACTCAGACTGCTGAGGAAGAGCTCTGGGACAGTCTGCAGAGAGCTGAGAAAAGCAAGATGGCTGGTGGAGGAAGCACTGCTGAGATGGGCTCATACATCGCTGGAGGATTCAGCTGGGGAAGCACCCCCATGAAAGATACATGACTCGAAAGCAAAAAACCAACCAACAAACAAAACTCCAGGGAGGCTTGTGAGTTGTAGGGTCCCAGCGTGGAAAGTTCAGTGTCGTTGGTGCCAGCGGAGCTGGTGGAAGATGGCACTGAGCAATGCGGAGGAGGGAGTCCCCAGGAGCTGCAGAGGCCAGTGCAGCCCCTCCTGGGCAGGGATCTGGGTTCCCTGTCAGGGTGGTGGGCACACCGGCGCCCACCCTAATGGCTTATCAAATCCCAGCTATGTTCTCTGGGAGACAACAAATCGTTGTGTCACACTTACAAAACTCCAGGGAGGCTTGTGAGTTGTAGGGTCCCAGCGTGGAAAGTTCAGTGTCGTTGGTGCCAGCGGAGCTGGTGGAAGATGGCACTGAGCAATGCGGAGGAGGGAGTCCCCAGGAGCTGCAGAGGCCAGTGCAGCCCCTCCTGGGCAGGGATCTGGGTTCCCTGTCAGGGTGGTGGGCACACCGGCGCCCACCCTAATGGCTTATCAAATCCCAGCTATGTTCTCTGGGAGACAACAAATCGTTGTGTCACACTTCTGAGCTGTGCCCCAAAAGCGGACCCCAAGGAGGGGCTGTCACCAGCTATCTCTATTCGGTAGGTGAAGAGGAGGCAAAGGGGTGGGACAGGTCTGGTGGGCTGAGCTCCTGGCAGGCACCGAGGTTCAGCATCAGCCCAGCACCCGGCGCGTGAGCTCTGGGAATGGGGGAGTGTGGGGCCAGCGCTCTGCTCTCCATATGGCTCCCAGCCTGTGAGCGAAGAGCACGGGATAGCTGTGAACACCCAGTGGATTTGTCAGAACTTCCCCACCTCAGAGGGGTGCATCGTGAAAATTAATCAGTTTGTGTTTGACTTTTTGACTTGGCGCTCCCTCAATAACTCCTTCACACACAAACCCACAATAACCTAATTAGGCCTATTTCTCTGACAGGCTGTTAAAGAAGAAAGAGAAGGAGGATGTGTCTAAACTGCTTGAAAGATGATATTGGATATATACGCCAAGTAGCAAAAGGCATCAGTAGCTCTTTAAATTCCTTCACTCCGAAGCTCTGATGAACAGAAATAGCAAATGAATGGCTTCCAGAAATGATGGGAAATAGTTCTTGTTGCTGTTTGGCTTGTGTTTCTCTTTAGGGGGTAGGGAGTCCTGGAAGCAGGGGGTGAGAGCTCTGAAAGAATTAGTTTCAAAGAAATAAGAGTATGTTAAACATATTTTGAAATAACTTAGTCAATCTGCAAAATAAGGTAATAGAGGCCATGCTCACAGCTCAATTTATGTATATAAATACACAAACATGTATATTGTGCAGAACACAAAATAATTCCATCTGGAGCGTTGGGTATTGTCTTGCATAAAAGGCTCCTACTTGAGTCATTAATAGTATATTTTATTAAAGGAAAATTGGCTTCAAAAGTGGTTGGGAATTGTGGGAATGAAATTGGGATGAAAGTAATTATCCCCCTGCCCTGTCTCTTCCCTTGTGTTCATTTCTCTGTTCCAGACACAAACGGCAACAGCAGCTCCTCTGTGTTCTCTTCCTTCCATGTTTGATCTTCTGCCTGCGCTTTCTTCTGCTGGGTCCTGGAGCCCGTCGGAATGAGGGTATTGTGTCCATATTGCATGTGATGATGTGTGTTTGATCCAGCACCAGGGCAGCCTGGCAAGAGGGGTTTGAGCTCCAGCAGGACTGAGGAGTGGGCCAGGTCCCCGCTGGTGAAGAGCTCGGCCACTTCTTTAGAACCCTTCGGGCATAAAAGATGCAGGAAGGAAAACATGATCCTGCTGTGGCACCTGCCTTTTCCTTCTGTCTGGAGGCTTGAAGAGGTCACGGATGAAACAGGGCTGAGCACGCCAGCCCAATCAGGGGCTGCAGCACCTTGGTATAAAACAGAAACCTCCCCCCCCCGGTATGGGGAAGCAACCTGGGGTACCCTGCATCAAGGTGGATGTGCTGAGTACCAGAGAACAGGGGATCACCCCGAATGCTTTCGCAAAGGAGGGGGATACAGGTGGCAGTGAGGATCCTCCTGGGCTGCATCTGGGCGAGGCAGTTTTTGTTAAGCTTTTGTAGCTCATCTTGGCCGGCCCGGCCCAGGAGAGAGCCAACACAAAAGGACTGGAAAGCCATTTCCTTCAGAATTCAAGAAGAAAGTGAGTGCAGTTCCTGGGTGGTAAAACGTCTCTGTGGTTCAATAAGTACCTTGGAAAGGTTACAGAATGTTTTGTCTTTAACGCAGCTACCCCCTTTTTGCTTTTAATCAGCACAATGACTTACGGAGTGAAGCATCATTTCAGAATGTCTGCCCCATCGATTACTAGTCCTTGCTGAGAGGGCTGGCCGTGGATTCGGGATGACGGCGCCTTTCATTTCACCCAAAACCTCATCGTAACTGAGGCAATAATTAACGTTTACTGGGAATGCTGGATACTGGTTTTAAACAATAAAACTGTGAACCAGTGGAGCCTAATGTCACATGGAGAAGACGATTTGGCTCAGGAAAAAGTGGGGAGGGGAATAAGGAAGAGACAGAAGGAGGAAGAGTTCAACAGAGAGACAGTGACTCTTACACAAGGCTCGAACTGAGGGGGAAGTGGAAAAAATCACTTTTCCTCTTGTTAAAATAAAGTAAACCATTCAGTTAATGTTAGGGCAGGACAAAAGGTCAGGGATCTTCCCGTTGTTAAAGACTGCAGTCGGAGACAGTGTCATAGCAAGCATTCCAAGAAAAAGATAATCCACTCACGAAATTCAGTAACAAACAAATAAACAGAGTGCGTGTCCACTCGGTGTCAATGTGCACGTCACCATCTCTGCACCAAGGGGTATTTTAATTCATAGCATGGTATTACCCAGAAAATCAGACGAGATCAAGACCCAATGTCTCACTGCCGTATGGATGCACAGGCAGAAGCAGCCTTTGCTTGAAACGAAGGCTCCAGCCATGGTGTATGAAGAGACGCTCCATTATCCCCCTTTGACAGGTGGAAGAAGTGGGGCAGAAAGGCACTGTGGCCCTGATTACAGCAGAACTCGATAAACATTGGGAAACAAATACCTCGATGCCGTACGGATCTGGCCTTGCATGACGTGCCTGGGGTGAAGCAGGAAGCCTACGGCAAAGCTGAGAATTGAATCCAGATTCCCGGGATCCTCAGCCAGAGCCTTTTCTGAAACCCAGCTTTATACGTGTGTGTGTGTGTTAAGCCACTGGAAACTCTAAATGAACTCTCATTATGCCAATTAATTTTTGTTTAATTAAACAAATCTTTCACAAACAGATGTGTGATGCAGCTCCCTCTCTGTGGGGAAAAGCAGACGCACGGTTCTGCACACAGAGGGATGGGCTGGTAATTAACTCTGGTAGCATAATCACGGATCTAAGATACAGCAGCCCCGTCTGACCCGTGTTGAGCTTTGACGCCGTGTGCGTGGGACAGCTGGATGTCCTAGCACAGCCAGGGGAGCTCTGTGAGATCCTGATCCTGGAGAAATATGAACTCATTTCTCCACAGCATAAAGTAGAAGCTGATAAAATGCATCTGGTGACCACTTGCAGCCAACGCAGCCCTTGTGTCTTATCTGCAAAGGAGTTCTGCCATTGTCACCATTTCTGGCAGAATCAGCTGGTTGCTCCAGGGCCGGATCTGTCAGCCAAACATGAAGCTGGTGGGTAGACAGAGTCTGGAAACCCTCATGCTTGTAATCCTGTTCCAGACCATCCCTTGAGTGGGTAAGTCGTAGCTGGGGTCTATTCCAGGGTCGTCTTGTTGTGGAAGTGAACGAGGGCTGTTTTAGAGGGTGGTGGGAGACACTACGAACTTGAATTTGCTGCCTGGCCTCCACTAGCTGTCCTTCCTTCTCCTTTAGCTGCTCCCCCTGAACAAAACTTGGATCCCGCTTGGTACAAATGATGGGAGTTACGGAGATGCAAGTTGTGTAAAAGATCTACTTAAACTAGTTATAGGTTATTCCTAATTAAATCTAATTAAAAAGTGGATGCCATCTCTGGTCTGAGATCTACACTCTGCCTTAGGACTGAGCTGAAGACCTAAATCTTCACAGATTTGCTGGACAGGAGCAAATTCCTCTATCCAGGCTCCTCCGGATGGAACTGAAAGAAGAAAGTGCACGTTCACCTTGGGAACTGCAAACTTCACTGCAGTGAAGACTTGTTTTCCCTGCGATTTACACTCAACGAATGCAACTGAAGTTCATGCCATCATACCAGGACTTGAATCGGGAGAAACCCACATGATCTGTGTAGTTCTGGAAAGCCTCCCCAGCTCTGTGCTCAGCTTGTGTGTGGCCATACAGTAATAAGCACACAAAAAATCTCCAGAGCATAATTTTCCTGAGCAAATTGTGGGAACAGTCTTCATGCTGGGACATACAGTTAGAGCAGCTGTCGGTGTCAGCCCGGTGTTTATAAATGCAAACACGGCAGGCACCACGTCCATCAGCTGCGTGAAGGTAAAGCTGCAGGTCGATGGTCTGAGGTTTTCCCTCGGTTTAGGTACTAGAGAGGGGAGAAAAAGTATTCCAAACTTCACACAAATCTCATATTGGATCCCGGAATATTTAATCGCCTTCGAATAGATATGAGAGTCTAATATCTTTGTTAACAAATAACTATAAATGCAAGACATTGAGAGAAGCTTTTCCCAAAATCTCTGTCTGGCCGATTCCATCCTTCTCCCTTCCTCTGACCTTTTTCATACCATCCTAAATGAAGGGTTTGGAAACACCTTCCCACATGCGTCGCTTGTTTTAAACTCCAAAATAATAATGAAGAGCTACAGCACTCTAACACTTCAGTGTAACTCCTCAATTGCTTTCAATGGAAAATATTCTGCATGGATCTCCTTAAATAAACTGTCAACAAAGTATGCTCCAAGCAGCCAGAATTCAGAGAAGTCGCCCAGCGTGCTGACTGGGGAGTAGAAAAACAAACCAGGGAGACGCTCCCCCAAAACAAGAGGAGACGAACCTCGTCCCACAGGAGCAGCTCTGATCGCCGAAGGTTACCCTTCATGCCTGGCTGAGGAATCCAACCCCTCACTTCGCTAACTTCGCCCTTGGAAAGGTTATCTTGCAATCAGAAATGTTGCGTTTCGTGACTTGGATCCATTGTTTATAGAACCATCTAACTGACTTCATATGTATCTGGTCCAGGGAAACTGATGTTATTAAAACACAACACTGAGACACTGAGCTCCAATAGCAGCTCAACATGAACAAATAAAGCAAGAGTTTTCCCCAAAGTAAAGCAAAGCAAGGATCCTGGCCTTCGTGTGAACCGCGGGGATGAAAGGAGGACGTGATACCATCATCTGAATGTTGACCTTTTCACTGTTGTTTCTTTTTCCAGCTCCGAGCCCCAGTTCTGGGTCTCTCCCACTCTCTTTTATCCCCTCAATCCAACTCTAGCAAACCCCTGGAGCAGGTAAGCTATGAGCTGAAAAGGTTTTTCTGCATGTTTTGACTCTATTTATTGCTTTTGCAGCCTGGTCAGAGAAGTGCCTGGATTGTTAGTTGTGACCTTTAACCCCCAGCATCAACTCTGCTCGCAGGCGGTTCAACAGCTACGGGTGAAACGGGTGCACGAACTGAGTGGTGAACACACCCACACTGCTTGACTGTATCTGTGACGTGCTGGGTCTCATCAGAAACATCTGACTATGGTTTTTTCCACACACTTTGCTCAGTATTTACATCAGAATTTCTGGAATAAAATCTGTTATGCCTGATCAATATGGGATAGTCTTACTGAGGTCTCTGATAGTCCTGCCTTTGGGTACAGAGACCTCTCATATTGCCAATGTCGGAGAAAACCCACAGTAAACCCTCAAAACGCTGTAAGCTCTTATGCCAGAGAAACACCGCCCGTGGAGCTCTCCTGGGAAGTGGAGAAAGTTTGATGTTCCACAGAGAGGTGCCACAACTGTTGAGTGAGAGCTTTTCCCTGACTCAAGAATTTGGTTTGATAAGAACAATTAACTGACATATTTCCAGGAGCTTTCATCCAGAGATCATAGAGCTCTGAGAAATGGAGGGCAAGGGAAATGCTTCGGGTGTTTCAGACAGCAGTGGAAAGCGGCCAGTTTCGAGGTGCAATATTTTTTTCCAGCAGTGCACAGCAGGAGTAAATAATAGACTATGCTTTGCTGGCACCGCAGAAGAAATTTTTACCGCAACAGCATGCGTCAGCCCAGGCGAAATCTGGCCGACGCATTCAGCAGTGCCCACCGTATCAGCAGTGAGCCCCGGTTTCTCCTGTGAGTTCATACACTGCCTCTGGGCTCTCTGTAGAGGAGGTTAGGGAGACGCTGGGGCTACCAAAGGGAACGGCAGCACAGCACTGGGGACAGCTCTCTATTCCCACACCACTTTAAACCAGACCAAGCCTAAACTCCATCAAGACTGAAGGTTAAATGGAAATTATCCATGACGGAGTCCCCTGGGTTGAAGAGTGTAGAGAAGAGCCATCCTTTGTGTTTCCAAGTCCACGCTGCAGTACAGGTTAGACAGAGGGCATGGGGAGGGCAAGGATAACTCCCCCCCTTCAGGGTAATTTTGTGCCCAAGGGAGAAGAGTAGGATAGGTGAAGCCACTAATTTTCTCTTAGACACAGAAGCTGCTCTGAAAGCTCAGCTTGCTTCTGTGCTCAAAACCAGATGGATTGTAATGGTAATAAATGAATTAAATCTTTATCATCTGGCAGCAAAGCCAAGAGGAGAAGGAAAACTAAGCTCAAAGGGTTAGAAAAGGACTCCACATTCCCCGTAGAGGAAACAGATGTAAATCTGGCACGCTGTCATTTGGAGATCCAAGAATTGTGGGTTGAAATGAGGTCTGGGTTATTCAGCCAAGTTTATTGTCAAGCTCAATGGTAATCCTCATCTTAGTGCACAGAAGATTGCAGTCCTGCAAACTCCAGGGGTCTTTCTGCACCAACGAGGGGTTATCAGAGCCTGGAGAGTGACTGCTTTGCAAACTGGTTTGTGTTGTGGTCTGACAACTTTTTAAGGCTCCTTGTTGCTGGCTGATGCACTTGCGAAAGACGGATGTCACCATTTGATACTGGTGGAGCTGCCAACGGCCTGGTGCTATTGCACCATTGCTTAGGAAAAGCCACTATCCCATGGAGAGGGGAAAAAAAAGCCCATGGTTTTAGGGAATGGAGAGGCATGCTGAGAGAAGTGTTGGATGTAGAAAACCAGGAAGTGAAATCCATATTTTTTCTCAAACTCACTGCACCAAGTCTAGCAACTCCTGAAGCAAACCTTCTTAGCTTCCTAAAGTGATTACTTGTGCTCACAGTAACGAGTATCTTCATCTCTAGCCTCCCCTCAATGGTGCTGCACCTTCGTAGCAGTCAGGAGGGTAATTCTTGCCTCCCCTGCAGGAGAGAATTAGGAATCCCAAAGGACGCTGAGTTAGTGGGATTGAGATGCAGAGATTTCTTTGGGTGCTTATGAAATGTCAGTCCTTCACCACACCCAGTAGCGTTTATCACCCTCTGTAGGTTTGCTGGCTGCCTGTGCATTGACAGGCTGCTGGGCTGGCAGACCTGTGGGCTGGGCTTGCCTGGCCGCTCTGTAATTTACCCTCTCCAGGCTCTACCACCTGGGCAAAACAGTGGGTGGTGAAACAAAACCAACATTTCCAATGTTTGAGTATCAGACCTTTCAGAGTAACCCAGGGCTCTTCTCTGCACTTCTCCTTACCCAGCACATCTCTCCAAAATTGCTTTTGTCTGTTAAATGTTTTTTTTTTAATATTCATGCTTTTCCTCTTTGACCCAGCTCTCTTGGCAGCTGAGGCACAGTGGCTTGCCAAGGTAACTAAGCTTAAACCACGGATCAATGCGCCATTCCCACGTGCCAAGCTTCAGGGAAAAAACAGAGGTGTGAGAGAAATTCACTGAATTTAAAATATATGTATGTTTGAAGATGCCACGTCATTAAACAAAATGATCTCTCAGAAGAGCTTGTGAGAGGAAAGGCAGTTTTTTACCAACAGGTAAAGTTGCTACCAAAGTATCTGGGGATCTGCTACCATAGCGGTGTGGTCCTCTTCTCCATAAGGAGAACACCATAAGGAGAAGTTGACACACTCTTAGCCCAGCAGATAATCCTACGGGCCAACGGATGGATGTCATGGATGATCTGCCCTGTGCGAGGTGCGGAAGGCAGCCCCTGGGCTGTCTTCCAGCTACTTCCCCCTGCTGAAAGGGCCCAGTGTTACACTGAGGGGATAAACCAGCCATCAGACCACTTTGTGCATGCTGTGAGGAAATGCTTACCAACCTCTTAGGGCTCCTGAACCTCTTGAGGCAGCCAGGGCTTCTGACAGCCCCTGCTGCTGGTCGGAGCATCTCTGAGGAAGAAGCAGCTGTTCTTACTATGCACCCTTCCGCTCAGTTAAACTCAGTTAAATAAAGACGAGTTCACACGTACGAAAGGCAACTGTCTTCTGGCAAAGTGAGGGTTTAATTTAATGGTTATAAACTTGTAAACAAAGTTACAAACGAATAAAAAACAAGCGGAAGCAGTGACTGGTGACCTGCCATCCCTTTTCCCAGCTCTCTGGCAGGGCATGGCAGCGCATCTACCCTGCTGGAAGGGTATGGAAGCACAGGAGTCATTTGGAAATGCTTATCTATCACTTTTCTGAATCTAAGCTCCGTTATCCACACAAGCTAGAAGACCAGGTCAATATTCAATTCTAAATGCTCTCTTCCTTTCAGTGATGCCTTTAAAACATGATTTTGGAGGAGCTGATGACCTTGTTCCACTGCAGGAAAAGCCTATCCTGGGCAGAGCTCCTTAGAAAGACCTCCTCCCTCACCCTCGAGCCAAGGCGGAACTCTCATGTCTCCATCTCCTCCTGTCTCCAAACATTCTTCCCAGGATTGTGGTGATGGTTCTGAGTTGGATGCTGATGTTAAGCCTTTTCAGCAGTGAGGGGAGCAAAGCGCAGCCACCAACTACCCAAGGAGGCTGCAAGACTTCTGCTGCTGCAGTTTGTATGGGAAAAGCTGGACAACTCTCTGTCAGGAACGCCACAGAAGTAGCTCTTAGGTGGAGACATTGTGGTAGTGACAGAGTTGACGTGGTTGTTGGGGTTTTTTTTTCATTTCTTGCACGACACTTAAGTAACACTTAATTAGTGTTACTTGAAATGATTATGTGGGTTTTAAAAAAGCAAGAAGCAGTAAATTTTAATGGCACGTCTGAATGCTGTTCCGTTTAATTGCTATACGGAGCAATATTAAACCTCTAATAAATAACGGTATCTAAACCAGTCTCTGTCTCTCCCCTTTACACACACCCACACGCCAGTGCCAACCAATACCTCTGATGGCTTTGCCACAGGCTGGGTAAGAGATGGCAGAAGGAAGGGCCGAGGTGAGGTATGGATCAGATGAGAACAACATTCTACAGGGAAGAAACAAATTTTTTCATTTTCCCCTTCCCTGTCTTTATTTCTTTTTCCATAGGTAAATGTAGTTCAGGGGTTATTGACTGAAAATCACACCTCTGCCACGGGTCAGCACAAATCTCATTCTGTGCTAATTGCTGCTTACAGTTTAGCAACTAAAAGCCAATAACTTGAGTTATTGTCAGCATGGGGTGTCAGATCCAGAGAGCACCACTGGGACACCAATAAATAAGGGGTTTCGCTGCAGGCAGCCACGCAAGCCAGGGGGTTTCCACTCCCTGTCGGGCCCAGGCATATCTACACAACTTTCCTTTGGCAAGTGGCACAGAGATGATGTGCACAAAGGCACAAAAGGCATCATCACGATACAGAGCCCTGCCACACCTTTTGTACCTCTGCCCTAGCTCCCGCCTCTGACTAATGTCTCAGGGATAATCCTCCCCTGAAACCTCTTCCTTGTGATATTTTTTTTTTCAAATGCTCAAAACTCATCTTGCTCCCCGTGTGTCCAAGTAGCCCTGGAATAAAAGGGGACCGTCCCCTCCCTACACTGGCTGGAGAAGGAGCAGCTCACCAGTGCCTACCCCAGCACTGGGCGTTCCTCCTACTGCTTCACTTCTCCCCCTTGTTTTGGCCTCCACCATCCCAGTCAGTCCAGTGCCCAGTGTTTTCTGATGGGAAGCTGCTTGGAGTGGGGAGCAGGGCAGCTCAGCTCTCTGCTAGGCACATGTGCTGTTTTGCAGTCCTGCAAATTATTGTTTTTTATGAACAGTGGCAGCCTGTCTGCAAGAGATCTGGATGTGGATTAAAACCATCCACTCTTTAAACACAGCAAAAAGAGCTTGTAGAGGGACTCACCCCTTCCAACATTGTAATCAATCAACACAGGCTGGAAAACCAAAGGAAGCAAGAGGGGAAAAAGAGAATTGGAGGAGAAACTTGGAGGACAGAAGCTAGGATGCTGCCTGCTCGGCCTGCTCGGGTGGGTGGCTGTTTGAGAGCCGAAGGCTGTGAGTGGGAAATCCTGGATAAATGCAAGGGCGCATTTCTACCTTCCTCCGAGCTGGCTGACACAGGTGTTCACCAGACCCAGGTTACCTGGGTGGCCTCAGCTGCTACAGGGGAGGCAGGGGAGCATCGCCAGGACCATCTGCAAGGTGTGTATTTGAAACGCGCTGCCAGTCCATCGGGTGCAAATAGCAAGAGCTCGTTAACTGTTAGCTCCCTAAGAGAGATGCTATTCCCCCACACCCACAGCTCGATTCCTCACCTGGCCCTTCCACATCTGTAAGGCTGTTCTTATTGGTGCCATAAATCATGGTTAGTAATAAACAGTAGAGAAGCTCAGAGAAGTGGGAGGCCAATTTCTCCACTGAGGTGGAAGCCCCAAAGTTTTGGGTCCTTCTCCTGCCAGCTGCCTCCAGCTCCAGCCGCGCAGGGGTTTTGTGCATGTGGCAGATTCCCCAGCTCCTGCACTTCCCCGCCGGGCTGAGCTGTCACAGGGGAATGAAGCTGTCACTGCTGGAAAAGCCTCTGACTGTTCTTGTTGGCACCCTGGGGGTGCTCCATGCTTACCAGCCTCCCATCACACTACGGTGGGCTGGGCCTTTTCTTTAGCTCTGCGTGTGTTCAGCACAGAGAAAAATGTTTCCACTTACTTTTCCCCCTCCTCTCTTTGGAATATGAGGCACACACTTGTCATGCTTAAAGGAGTGGATTTATGGTTGACTCTGTCTCTTATCTCCCCACAGAGCTTACTAGAGCTGCTCTCCAGATGGGACAGTATTACAAGCTTCATCATATAAAGCCCCGTTCAGCCCAGATGTTCTTTGTTCCCAGAAATATTCCCTCCCAACAGTAAGTACAAGGGCGCTGGTGTTGGTACGCAGCCCCTGCTCCTTCTGTTTGCATCACTTGTTTAGGGGTTACTCGCCCCAGCCCAGAGAGCATGATCACCTCTCCAAAAGCCACCGCCCAAGCCCGATGCTGGGACTCCGGGCCCTGGCTAGTGTAATGCTGGGGGTGGCAGACAGGATCCAGAAGTCCTGCAGGGGCTCAGCTCCCTTTGCCAACTACGCCTGATGTGACGAGTGTCTTCCCGTTTCAAGCAGCAGATCAGGGTTTCTCTAGATCCAAGGGCAAACTGAGGGTGCAAAACAAAGCTCACTTCACCCCGTTTCCAGAGGGAAGGTGTAGGATCTTGCCCA
>NW_010433301.1:0-233 GCF_000710305.1 Buceros rhinoceros silvestris | reverse complement strand
AGGGGCGGTGCGGGGGAGAAAACCAGCCGCTCGCAAACAAGTCCGCTGCCGGCAGCAGTGTGAAAGCAAGCCTGCTGGACGACAGCAATAACCACCCATGCGTGTGCCACGGCGTCTCCCCGACGTGCTCTGTGCCAGGATGGGGAATGCACTGATAAAAACAGCCGTGCCGTCTCTCAGCAAAGCCTCCTGCTCGCAGGATCCCGTTTCCCCCTCCGGCTGGACCCGGCAGC
>NW_010433300.1:0-1493 GCF_000710305.1 Buceros rhinoceros silvestris | reverse complement strand
CAAGGAAGTCTAGCCCAAACCGGGACAGACTCCAACAGTAATATTTATATACACTGTTTTGAAAAGGCCCATTTCCCAAAGTCGAGGACAGTTCTTTATCGACTTGGCTGGGAAGAGAAAGGTATGAATAAAAACTGCAAGTTTTTCAAGAAGAGTTTGCTAAATGGCCAACATATTTTTAAGACATGTGGCAAAAGAAGACAAAGCAGAAATGTGCTAACACATGTGTACACGTGTTTAAATAGGTATATATTTGTCCACATGTATCTATATATGGAGCTATGTATGTATACATATATACAGACACCTATGTGGGCATGAACATACACCATATTTACATATTTACAGAATCACAGAATGGTTTTGGTTGGAAGAAACCTTTAAGATTGAGTCCACCTAACACTACCAGGTCACCGCTAATCTGTGTCCCTAAGCACCACATCTATATGTCTCTCAAATACATACAGGGATGGTGACTCCACCACTTCCCTGGGCAGCCTGTTCTGGTGCTTTATAAGCGTTTCTATAAAGAACTTTTTCCAAATATCCAGCCTAAATCTCCCCTAGTGCAACCTGAGGCTATTTCCTCTTGTCCTGTCACTTGGGAGAACAGGCTGACCCCCACCTAGCTACAACATCTTTTCAGGTAGTTGTAGAGAGTGATAAGGTTTCCCTGAGCCCCTTTTTCTTCAGGCTAAACAACCCCAATTTCCTCATCCGCATGTAGGACTTGTTCTCTAGACCCTTCACCACTTTGTTGCTCTTCTTTGGACATGCTTCAGCACCTCAATGCCCTTCTTGGAGTGAGGAGTACAAAACGGGCTTTTAACTATTTCTGATACAAGCCAGATGCCATTGGCCTTGAAGTTGGCCACCTGGGCACGCTGCTGGCTCATATTTAGCCAGCTGTTTGTTTACCAACAACCCCAGGTCCTTTTCTGCTGGGCAGCTTTCCAGCTATTTCCCAAGCCTGTAGCATTGCAGGGGGTTGTTGTGACCCAAGTGCAGGACCCGGCACTTGGCCTTGTTGAACTTCATGCCATCGGCCTCTGCCCATCAATGCAGTCTCTCCAGATCCCTCTGTTAAGCCTCCCTTCCTTCAAGCAGATCGACACTCCCTCCAAACCTAGTGTCATCTGCAAACTTACTGAGGGTGCACTCCATCCCCTCATCCAGATCATTGATAAAATTATTGAAGAGAACAGGCCCCAATACCGAGCCCTGAGGAACATCACTTGGGAGCAGGCACCCACGAGATTGAACTCCATTCGCCACCACTCTTTAGACCCAGCCATCCAGCCAGTTTCTTATCCAGCGAAGCAGACACTCGTCCAAGCCATGAGCAACCAGTTTCTTCAGGAGAAAAAAAAAATGCAGATCGACGCTCCCTCCAAACCTAGTGTCATCTGCAAACTTACTGAGGGTGCACTCCATCCCCTCATCCAGATCATTGATAAAATTATTGAAGAGAACAGGCCCCAATACCGAGCCCT
>NW_010433299.1:1589-1822 GCF_000710305.1 Buceros rhinoceros silvestris | reverse complement strand
TCTGGGGCTGCCCGCCTGAGGAGGGGTGCTGCCGCCGCCGCCTCGGCCTCTCCCCGCCCTTGCTCCCGCTGCTGAGCGCGTCTCCCTTCAGGCGGCCCTTCGGTTCCATCCTGCTGCGGTTGGCACTGGTTTTCCTGTGGGGCCGGGCCTGGGCGCGTCCCTGTAAAAACACGCTGAGGTGGCTTTGTAGCCACCGGCGGGGGCGGGGCACCCCTGTCTTGGGCACAACTACA
>NW_010433299.1:0-1503 GCF_000710305.1 Buceros rhinoceros silvestris | reverse complement strand
TCGGTGCACCCCTGTCTTGGGCACACCTACAGCCCTCCGTTCCCTCATAGTCCGGCGACTGTCCGGTGTTTCCCTCACAGGAGTTTCCCGGACTCTCCTGGGATAATGAGGGGTGGCAGAGCGCTGCTGTGCCGAGGGACATCGCTCCTGGCCAGCCTGGGAATGCCACACCCGTGGGGATGTGCTGGCACAGGAGTTTCCCCATTCAAGCCATTTCACAAGCTGCTAATATGAAATTTTCTGCTGCAAAGAGATGACTGTACTTGAAGATGAGTACTTGTGCAAGTTTTACATTTGAAGAGACCTTTTCAGCACCTAAGGCCCCTCAAACTGACAGATTTTTGCTAAAGGAGGCAGTCTTCCATTAAAATGTCTTCCCAGTTGTGTAAGAATATGAAAATTTTTAAGAACTTCAATGTAAATTTGAAGCAGACACAAATGAAGTATGGGCAGTCATGAAATCTGCTTAAAATGCTCAGTGCTGCTCATTCGATTTTATACCAGTTTACTTATTTTATCGTTAGGCAAACTTAACGAGGATTAAAACAACCAATAAAGGATTAGACAGATTTAGGCTAAGCTATTTAAAGACAAAGCAATGTTAATTAAACTGACTTAAGTAATTCAGATTAATCTGTGATGCTTCAGACGCTAAATGGAGAAAAAGACGACGGAAGACTGCCCAGAGATGAGAAGAACAATTTAAACGGCGGCTAATATCTTGATTATTGCCCTCTACGCACTCCCAATAAAGGCACGATGAAGTGCAGCTCACGTGCGCCGTATCTAAAGTTAAATCCATCCAAGCAGCTCCCTACAATCATGACAGGAAAGTGACGGGGTTGATGCCTTGAGCTGAAAAGGCTGTTATCCAGTGGGCCTGCAAGAAGGAATTTATGATCATCCTCAACGGGGAGAGGTGAGTAACGCCGCTGGTGGCAGTGGTACCTCCACCGAAACGGAAATCAGCACGTGCAAAATTATCCGCAGGTCGCTGTTTCCCCTGGGTTTTGTGTGTGACTTAGGGATCTCACTAAATGAACTTTTTAATCAGTCAGTTTTATCACTGGTAGATCCTATTCTGACTGTAACTGTGTGGTATAGTCCATGAAATGTACTTGCCACCTGCTGGCATTTTGCTATATGACTTTATAAAATAATGTTGCTTCATGTAACACTCAATGTTTCCCCTTAGGGCACCATTTTTACTTGTGTTCTAACAGAGAGCTAGAGTGGCTGGAACACAAACTGCCAGCATTTAATCCTGTTAATAAGTAGTTTGTGTAAATGTTGTGATATTTATTTAATTGCACATGTAACAGGCGCTGAGCTATAGCAAGAACTTGCTTTCAGGTGGAAATATTTATTAAGCATCTTGTTGGCGTATTTGAAAGACATTGAACTTGAATCCAAAGGTCGCTTGAATTCAAAAAGTAAGATTTTTTTTTTCATTTAGACTTAAGAGATTGACCCTGAAGATTTTTTTCCTTTCTCAGCAAATCC
>NW_010433298.1:13049-13317 GCF_000710305.1 Buceros rhinoceros silvestris | reverse complement strand
GCCGTCTCACCCCTGTCCCCATCTCCGTCCCCAGTCTGCACGTGGAAGGGGCAGGATTGCACCCTGTCCATCCACATCGACAAGGGCTTCACCATCGCCACCACCGAGCCTGGGCTCAGCAAGACCATCCTGCTCCAGCAGCCCTTCGAGAAGCTGCAGATGTCGTCTGATGACGGCACCAAGATGCTCTACCTGGACTTTGGTGGCCCAGAGGGAGAGATTGTGAGTTGGCTTTACCCTCACTCCCACTGCCCCCAGGGTGGGCGGA
>NW_010433298.1:12079-12828 GCF_000710305.1 Buceros rhinoceros silvestris | reverse complement strand
CCAAGCCTCCCACCCCTGGCCGCATGCAGCACCCTCAATGCACAGTCGTTCCCAGAGCCCCAGTAAGGCTGTGGTGGGGTTTGGGGGGCTCTGGGTGGTCCCTGCCCTCCCAACTGCAAGCAGAAAGCTCGCTCGTCGAGGAACAGCCCTCCATTGCTAACACCCCTCCATTCCTTTCTTGCAGCAGTTGGACCTTCCCCAAGCCTCCCACCCCTGGCCGCATGCAGCACCCTCAATGCACAGTCGTTCCCAGAGCCCCAGTAAGGCTGTGGTGGGGTTTGGGGGGCTCTGGGTGGTCCCTGCCCTCCCAACTGCAAGCAGAAAGCTCGCTCGTCGAGGAACAGCCCTCCATTGCTAACACCCCTCCATTCCTTTCTTGCAGCAGTTGGACCTTCCCTCCTGCCCCAAAACCATCGTCTTCATCATCCACTCCTTCCTCTCGGCCAAGGTGACCCGGCTGGGGCTGCTGGCATGAAGAGGGAGCGGAGTGCTGGGCAGAGCAGCCCCAGCCCCGGCGGATCTATGCACCTCCCTCCAGGCCAACCCCAGCCCCAAGCCATCCCAAGGAGACCGGAGCCCCCATGGGGTCACGCCACCCCTGTCAAGGTCACCCCAGCCCCACCATCCGGCTGCGAAAAGCCACTGTTGGGGCATTCCGGGGCAGCGATGAGGTGAAATCTCTCTTGGATGGCAGCACCGGGACTTCTCAGGTCCCTCCTTCCCCTCCTTCCTACACCCCCATGCTCAGC
>NW_010433298.1:10725-11959 GCF_000710305.1 Buceros rhinoceros silvestris | reverse complement strand
CGTCTGGAGAAGCCCAGTCAGAGCCCGCTGCGAGCGACTGCACGGTCGTCACCCCAGTGCCTTGTGAGATGCTATTTTCTGTACAAAGAACCCGTTTATATCAATGTTTTATATTTATATCACCCAGTTAAAAACGCTGATGCGGCAGCTCTTGCCCACCTGGCTTGGCCCTGACTGGAGAGTCCCCAGGTCCTGCAGCACAAGGACTTGTGTCTGTCCCTCGGACAGACAGCCCAAGGGCTGGAGACTGACGCCAGCTTTGTGTGTGAGAGGTGGGAGATGCAGATCAGCTCTCTTTGCCAATTTTTTTTTCCATATTTTACTGAACAATAGGAACCACTTGTTGGAGTTGGATGGTTCGTTCTATTTCACTCACTCCTGGGTCACTTTATTTCTCGGTTTAGTGGGGAGGGTTCTCAGGTGGCTGCTGGGGAACAACTTCTTTGATGAACCAAAAGATGCTGCGTTAAAACGCCTTTTTTTCTTTTGGGGTCAAATAAACATTACAGGTCACAACCAGTGCGAGCCGAGATCTGTCTCCTGGTTTTGCTTGGAGAAGCAGAAAGTCCATGGGTGGGGGGTAGCTGGGCTGTGCCTTGGGGTGTTTTGTACCAGGGGGCGGATGGGTTTTGCTTGGGGGCTGTGGGACCGGTGCTGTTGCTGTGAGCCGGTGGTGTTGGTCTGCGGGTGCTGCAGAGCTTGGTGGGAGGGTTCAGGTGGGGACAAAAAGCCTTTTAAGAAGCCTGACACTGTGCTGGGACACACTGACGGCTGCGCCAGCTTTGGCGATCCCAGGCGGGTGCTCTGAGCAACCTGCTGTAGTTGCAGATGTCCCTGCAGGGGCATTAGACTGGGTGAGCTTTAACGGTCCCTCCCAACCCAAACCCTTCGATGATCCTGTGACTTTCTGGGGTAACCTCCTGCTTTTGTCCTGGCCCTGGCCGTGGGGCAGCCGGAGTCTCCCAGGAAAGCTGTTAACCAGGGAGAAGGGTAATGCTCAGGCTGCAGCCTGAATAGTAGCAAGTAATTAGCACAGCAAGTAATTAGCAGCCAAATGATAGAATTTCTAGCGATAAAACCTGCAGCCTGTTGCGCTGTGCGGAGTCCTCCCGGTGCGGCACTGACGGGAGCGGTGGGGTCTGTTGGCAGCATCGTTGGCCGTTACCTTCGGGGCCTTGTTTGAGAGAGGGGATCCCGGTTTCCCCGGATCCGCTGGGGGCGAGGGCTCCTATGG
>NW_010433298.1:10128-10572 GCF_000710305.1 Buceros rhinoceros silvestris | reverse complement strand
GGGGCTCCCAGGCCGGGAGGCTGCGAGCTGCAGGGCTTCTGCTCCGCTTAGAGCGAATCTCAACGCACCGCTGGGAAATGCGTGATCTGCCTAATGAAGGTGAGCGGCAGAGGAGGGCGGCCGCAGTTACCGGGGCTGGGGGGCGGCTGCCCCTGCGAAGGTGGGTGTCTGGGGGGAGGCGTTGCTGGGGGGGACGACATGGTTTGCTCTGTGCAGAACTGCTGCGAGGTGCCGGGCCCCTGATGCTGTTGCAGCTTTTGGGGTGTGTGTGGGGAGAAGCAGGGCATAAGCTGCAAGAAACGGAGGGAAAGCCATAAAAATGCAAAGTGACAAGGGCAGGGAGGGGAGCGTGGTTTGAGCAGGGAGAAAGCACAGGAGCAGCTTCCTGGGGGGGAAGAAATAGTTCTTGTGGGGCCCGTGGGCCATCCGCTGCTGGGCGCGGGG
>NW_010433298.1:7251-9959 GCF_000710305.1 Buceros rhinoceros silvestris | reverse complement strand
GAGGAGGGGGCTGGAGGAGCCTGCGGGCGTTCGGCCGGTTCCTCCTGCTCAGAGTCCCGGGCTGGCAGCCGTAACCTTTGGTGATGAACAAGCCCGTACCTTTTATTGCACATAACTGTCAGATTTCCAGGAGACCTTGCAAAATGGATTTGCAAAAGAAAATGAACTGCCCCCCCCGCCCCATGTTACTAACTGTTAAATCGATACAACAAGTAATTTAGAAACAGATGGTGTATTTTTCGATGATCAAAAGCGTGTCTGCACAAGGAAACACATTATTACTGCAATTTACCTTCCTCCTCCTGCCCTACAGCCGTTACGCTTTGGGGTTCCTTCAATAAAAGAGGGAATCACTCGCCAGGCAGAGCAGGTTTCCGATTTATCTGACAGACCACAAGCTGCCCTGACGTTAGCAGCGCAGCGCAGCGCAGGTGGACGGCCCCGCTCCGTGCTGGGGCTGTGAAAAAAGGGCTCAGTTTGGGGGTGAATGTTTCCTTTCTGTGATTTCTTCGCACTTGATACTGGTGATGGGGCGAGGTGTTCCGTGGTGATTTCTCAGCCTCTCCACACCATGCTCTGCTTAATGAGACCCTTTCCCCACAGATGCTCTTGCAAAGGGGTCTGTGAATCAGCCGAGTGCCTCCGAGTGCTGTGGGACCTTGTGACACCAACCACCCAGGAAGAGCAGGTAGAAACCGCCTCCCCAAGAGCAGCCTGGGGCAGCTGGAGATCCCTCCCGAAGGGCAGCAGCATCTTTGGTTCCTGGGAGGATGTCCGGAGAGGTGTATGAGAGAGGGTGGTGGTGATCCCCCAGGCTGGCGCTGATGGATCGGGGCCAAGTGCTCCTCATCTTGGGGAAAAAAAACATTGCAATTATTTCCCAGTTTTCCTCCAATTCCCGATTATTGATGTGAATGTCCAGAAACATTCAGACACGGAGTTTCTCTGCCCAGGGAAGGTTTGGGGGCTGGCAGTGGGGACCGGTTCCCGATGCAGGGCAGCATCTCTGTGGAGCCGTGAGCGCTCTGTGTTCCCCGGGGAGCAGTAACAGCTCATCGGGGGTTTATTCTGCTGGGCACTTTTAGGGCACAAGGTCTAATATTTTTGAAAGTGACTTTAAGAGAATGACCTCAGCTTATAGAACTGGAGTGATGGTCCTGGGCTCTGGTAAAAAGCAGATGTCCTCATCCGAGTCACCTGGAGGCAACTGCCATTTTATTTGGCCACTGTGGCTGAAGCAGCTCGGGGAAAGGGGATTTTGAAGCTGCTGTAAGTGTTGGGAAATGAATGGCAAGTGGGAAACAGGAGGAAAAAAGCTGTGTTTTGCTCTGTACGTGGAGCTCTTGGGTTGCTGGTTGCCAGAGAGGGGCAAAATGGGGATGGAAGTGGAGGCGCAGAGATACTGACACCCAAGCCGTGTAGATGCCAGCCTGAGCTGGGCATGGAGAGAGGTGGGTGAGGGCAGAGGGGTCGGCACAGCCTGGCTTTTGCACCACTGCTTGCCCTTGGCAGCAAATCCAGCTGGGACACGGTGAGATGAGCTCTCTGTTCACTCCGTGGGGAAACCTGGTGCTGTCGGCATCCCTGGCAGCAACATCACGAGCAGGAATTTTCCCCAGAAATGGCTTTTCCGGGTCATAAGACCTGGAAAATAGCCCTGAATGAAGGAGCCAGAGAGGGAAGAGAGAGATGCTGCGGGAAGAGTGATTAGGTTGTCCCCAGCTGTTTGCTCACCCACGGCAGAACACTGTTTCCCTCCCGATACCGCTTGTACTTTCCATTAGTCGGCTCTGACCTTTTAGTGCCGTAATCAAACACGACAGCCTAACGCTTAAATCTGAGCGTTTAGCGCTGACATTTACAATTGATTCTCGAGTTAGAGAGACCAAATGAAAATTTCCTAGCAGACAGCATGCTGCGGGGAAGGTAACCAAATAATTCATTTGCCGAATAACAGGCGTGCCGGCCCCCTTCAGCCGTCTGCCCGGGCCCGTGACTCGTCGCTTGCTATTTGTTCTAGAGCGCTTGTCATTAAAAAGTCAATATTCATCCGGACTTCGTGCGGCGCGTCGGTGCCGGCGGTCCCGCAGACGGCTCCCGTCCGGGCTGCGGGGTAAGTGGGTTTGGCGTTTGATGAACGTGAACAGGAGTGATCTTACCCGGGCGGGAGCCCCGCGGGAGCGGGGAAGCTACGCTCAGTGTCGAGGATCCAGGGAGCAATGAGGATGTTGTCTCTCATGCAGCCTCTGCTGTGTCCTCGTCTGGAGAGTGAGCAGTCGGTGCCTCCCTTGGCGCATCCCCGGCATCCCCTGGGGGATGTGCCACCGCTGGGCACATCCCTGGGCAGGGATGGGCTTTTCCAGCCCCATCTCTGGGGGAACCAAGCCCTGAGCGTTCAGTGGTGTTTGCCTAGGGTGGGTATAAGGCTGGTGGGACATCGGGGTGTTCTGAGAGCCAAAGCACCCCCGAGAGGGCGCAGGTCCTGCACCCATCTCGCCACAGCTCCCCTGGCTTGTCCTCATGCAGCAGTGGCTGCATCTTCTCCTGCGTGATAACTTCCCACTTAAGCCACTTCATTAAGTTAAAGCTGTTAAAAAGTGTCTGGACAAGGTTTCCCACGCTGCTGTCCATGACCTTCGGTGCTCCTCCTGCCTCCTCCGAGCAGCAGCAAAAGCAGGTGGGCTGTAGACTGGGGCAGCACAGCTCAC
>NW_010433298.1:2091-7114 GCF_000710305.1 Buceros rhinoceros silvestris | reverse complement strand
AGCACATCTCACCCTGCCTGGGAACACCCTCGTCCCACCCATCAGCTTAAACAGTCCGAAACCTCTGGCCCACCTGGCTGAATCCTGACTCTCCTCTTCCTTTGCTAATACAACGTCTGAAGAAATCAATATATTTGTGTAAATTACGGAAAACAGATCACGAGCTGCCTGAAACGCTCGTTATTGCCGTACTGTCTCAGCGGTGCTCCGTGTGCTGCTTTTCTGAAGCACCCACGTCGTGCTCCTGTGCGGGGACATCCCATGAGGGTTTTGCAGGAGAACCAGGATCCGCAACCACAGCGTAGCCCGAAGCAGCCGGACACGGAGAGATTTTGCTCAGAGGAACGGGAGCGATGACCCCGCAGTCTTCAGCTCTGCTTGGGGGTTGGTGGTGCTGGAAGGAAGGGCCTGGCAGAGAGCAGCAGTGGGGTGGAGGAGGTGAAGACGTTGGGGTGCTGTGAAGCACGAGCACGGCACGACTGTTTGCACCAACAGACAAATAAGAGAAACACAGAAAACAATATTTTAGTTTAAAACAGGCATATTTCTCACTTCTGTCAAATTGCACCTACAAATCGCACTTTAAACGTGGTCAGGTCTTGCATGTGGGTGTCTCCAGGAAACTGCAGAGGCTTCACCAACCGCAGCTGGCCCCAGTGCTGGGACGCTGCCATGGGGCACCCAAACAGCCACTCCATGAGTGCTGCTGGAAGCCGTGCCCAGCGGCCGGCGAGGACACGTCCCCGACCTCAGGGGTGTCAGCTCCACACCCCGGTGATTCGTATTTTGCCTCATGCTCACTGAGCTGCTGCTTTTCCCCCCGGTCCTCCTCCTTTCATTCTTTACGGACTCTGTTTGTTCCCTCCTTGCCTCCCCGGTGCTGTGGCTCCCTGCTGGGGTGCTGGGTCCCCTTCCAGCCCCGCACGTGTGACATCTCCATGGCAACAGAGCGTGATGTGAAATTGCACGACTGGCACGAGAAATGAGTCATGGAGAACCCTTTTCTCCCCTCCGTATTAGACATAAATCAAATTGCGGTGGGATATGTTTCAAGGCGTGACGTTCTCAAGGAGACTCCAGCCTGAAATACTGCGGGGCAGCCAGTGGAGGAGGTTCTCAGCCACGTCCTTGGGTGGAAATCAGCTCGTCTGGGGGCAGGACAGAGCTGGGCGGTGTGGGCAGGGAGATGCCATGCCCAGGTGGGACCCCTAGTTCCGCTGGAGCTTTTCTCCATCTCTTCAGGCACTGTTGAGGCATCCTTTCACCTCTCTGTGCCTCCACTTCTGGCAGCACTGGGGCCTCCACGACGCTTGGGTGGGGATATAAACACTTTTTAACTGGTTTCCCACCACGGGATGAGGACATCTCCATTTCTCCATGGGGCTGGGGCCAATTTCCCTTCCCCAGCTGCTGCTCCCCTGTCTGCACACGCTCTCTGGGAGGTCCAAGTCCCTTGCCAGGGTGCTCTGAAGAGCTTCTGAAGTGCCTTCCCTCCCCTCTGGCATTGCCCAGGGGTGTCCTGAGTCCCAGGCACTGCTGTGGTGGTTCCTCCAGCAGCCGCCTGAGCCCTCCGGGGCGAAACACAGCGACGTACACCTGTGTTTTCATCCTTCCCCCATCTCTTCCTGAATCTGGGGGCTACGGATGCTGCAGAGACCTGGCTGGTGGTGCAGGAGGAGCTGGCCAGCCTGGGTGAAGGGCTTCCCCAGGGCTTGGGGACACCATCTGACCCATCTCCCAGCCCACTATCGTCTTTGAACTCAGTATCAGCGTCTGCTCAACACAGGCTTGTACAAACTGTTAAATCCACGTGGTTTCTCACTTTAGCCATTTCCTTTTAAAACTTTTTTGCCTGATTGTGGGCAAATCTCGGACCTTTTCTGTAGTATTTGCTCTTCTGGGAATTTCTATGTGATGTGAGTCCGCTTTGACTGATTTCTATTGGTTAAAATAACAACAACAACAACAAAAAGCTGAGAGCACAAGGAGAGGGAAACAAATGGGTCTCTGGTCCTGATGAGACAGAGGGAAACGAGCTGACATGTGATGCTCGATCGTCCTTGAACAAGGAGGCAGCTGGTGTGGATGTTGTCTCTGGAAACACCGGGGGAAGATTCAGCAGAAAACCAGGGAAAGCCGGAGGTTTTCGCCCCAGCTCTGCCGCTCCTCCAGTCTGGGAGCAGGTGTGGGCTGGCTCCGTGCCTCAGTTTCCCTTTCTGTGAAAGGGGCATATTCCTGCTCCCTCCCAGCGTGCACCCACAGCCTGAGCAGCGGCAGAGCACAACCCTACGCCACCAATTACCCCGAGGGGTGGAGGCTCAGCAAAAAGTTCCTGCAGCCCCTTGGGGTGCGTTTGATACCTTTGCAAATGTACATGTTACAGCACTCGCCTGTGATGAAATGCTGGAGCAAAAAGCTGAATTGATCTGTCTGTCCGTCCCTCTGTCTATCTAATATATCCATTTAATTTCCCTCTGGGTGTTCTCAAATAAATTAGGTTTCCAGAGGCTCGGGAGGCTCAGCAAAAAGTTCCTGCAGCCCCTTGGGGTGCGTTTGATACCTTTGCAAATGTACATGTTACAGCACTCGCCTGTGATGAAATGCTGGAGCAAAAAGCTGAATTGATCTGTCTGTCCGTCCCTCTGTCTATCTAATATATCCATTTAATTTCCCTCTGGGTGTTCTCAAATAAATGAGGTTTCCAGAGGCTCGGGGCCGGAGGACGGCTGGATTGACAAGCAGAAGATAGAGGTTTGTTTGCAGCAACAGTGTGAAAACCACATAAACTCGGACTTGGTTTGATAACCCTCATTGCGGAGTCCTGCAGCCAGAAATGGGGTTTGATGGTGAGGTACAGATGAGCCCCTCGGAGGCCCCGTGTTTGGGATATACGATAGATTATCGATGCTGCATTCCTTCTGAAAGCGGAAGGTTGTTTCTGGAGACTTTCCCGTGCTGGTGACGTATCCCCGTGCAACGCGAACGCCCTGTTGTTTCAGATGGTGATAATGGGAATAAAAACCAAATTAAACCGAAACCATCAAACCCTGAAGATGAGGAAAACCAGCAGAATTTCCAGCACCCAGAAATCTCCCGCTCTAGCAAAGGGCACGTATCCATGGCAACAGGAGCCCTCACTGTCACGATAATAAAAAAATATATTATTCTAGGAGAGCTCTTAAAAGGGAAATATACATTTTGCTGAGCTGGATGATGAAATATTGGGCAGCAGAGTGAAGAATGAGCCAGAGTCTGGAAAGTGATTCCGGCAGTTCGGCAGCTCGCCGTAGTTTGGGAGGGCAGATGCAGAGCCCGTGGGGGAACGGGGAAGGATCCCACGGCCCCATCCAGGACTCGGCTGCCTCCAGCTCCTCTGCACTCCCGTGCACGTGAATCGGAGACCACCACGGGGGAGGTTAACCCCAGTGTGTACACCTGGAGTGATGCAAAGCTGGTGGCAAAGGCTGGAAATTCTCAGGAGACACCTGGACCTGTTGGAGCGGGGCCAGAGGAGGCCACAGGAGTGACCCGAGGGTGGAACCCTCTACTGGGAGGAGAGGGGAGAGAGCTGGGGGCGTTCAGCCTGGAGCAGAGGAGGCTCCAGAGAGACCTGAGTGAGGCCTTTGAGTGCTTCAAGGGGCCTGTAAGGAAGGTGGGAAGGGGCTTTTTATCAGGGGCTGTTGTGCCAGGACAAGGGGTGATGGATCAGACTAAAAGAGGGGGAATCAGACTATAGAGGGTGGTGTGACGTTGGCCCAGGTTGCCCAGAGAGGTGGGAGAAGCCTCATCCCTGGAAACAACCCTCGTGGTTGGCCCTTGGTGCTCTGAGCCGCCTGCTCTGGGTGCAGATGTCCCTGCTCCCTGCAGGGGGTTGGACTGGGTGAGCTTCAACAGTCCCTTCCCACCCAAACCAGTCCGTGGTTGTATGAACTCTTGGGGCTGTGCAGGTTCAGGGCAGTCTCGGGTGCAGGGAAACCCTGGGGTAGCCCCAATGAGGTTTAGTGGCATTGGCCAAAGCCCCGTCATTGGCAGGCACTGAGCATCCTCATGGCATCGTGGCCTGCCATGTGCCCCTGACCGCAGGGGACATGTGCCCACAGCTCTGAGCTGTGCTGCTGCAGCAGCTTTTTGGGAAGGGTTTGAGTTTTTGGCAAAGAGAAAATGGCGAAAAGCCAGTACATTGGTTGAACTTGTCCCGGGTCTGAATATTGCAAAGAGGTTAAAAACTGGTGCTGGCGAGTCAGCATGTCACTACCTGTGAAGAAACAATGTGTTGAGGTTTGCAGAACACTGAAACAAGGGGGAGGAAATAAAAAGCTGTATTTCCCCCCTCAGGATACCCAGGATTTTCTCCCCACCAAGAAGCAGGGGCTGAGCAGCTGAGCGGAAAAGCCCAACCATCCACAGTGCAGTGGGCACCACTCCGCACCCTGCCGGGACTGGGGTGCGGCACTGGGATCCCTGGAGAACAGCACTCTGCTCTGGGTGCAGAGCGCCTGGCTGGACCCTCATTGCCCCCATGCCATGGCCCTGGCACTCCCGCAGAAGGGATGTCTCCTGGTTGTGTCCTGGTGGCTGCAGCACCATCTGCGGAGGAGCAGATCCTGCAGGGAAGGGGAGGGGGGGATGCCCTGGAAGCCACAGGAACCCCGCGAGCGGAGGGGACTGCTCAGCGAGCGGTTTGGGGCTATTTCATGGCTCTCACTGGCTTTTGGGGTGTTTAATCTGGTGCATCTTTGGGTCCTGCCTGCTGACAGCACTGAGGTCTGGGTAAACCCCCTCCTTGGGGCTCCCTGAACCCTTCCTCTGGGTGTTCTCTGCAGCATGGAGTGGGGAAGCTGGCCCAGGAATGGAGAGAAAAAGAGAAAAAATTGACCCAATATATGGGGGCAAAGAGGAGTGGTCCTGCCCTGGGAGTGCCGGATGGTGGAGGAGCTCGGGGGGCTAATTCCCCTTGTGCCCCCTGCTGCTGCGGAAGCCACGGGGAGCTTGAGGCTCCGGCTGCTCCCCACCAACCCTGGGG
>NW_010433298.1:0-2081 GCF_000710305.1 Buceros rhinoceros silvestris | reverse complement strand
GGGGGCGGAGTTCGGGGGGCTAATTCCCTTCGTGCCCCCTGCTGCGGCGGAAGCCACGGGGAGCTTGAGGCTCGTGCTGCTCCCAGCAAACCTGGAGGGATTCGGCCTCTCTGGAAGTGAGCTCCTTCCAGGCCGGGTGAGCCCGGGCAATGCGGCGGGGGCTGTGCCTGGGTAGGTGGTGGCAGCTGGATGGGGAGACTCCTGCTTTTGGTCCTCCCCATCTTCCATGCACTAACGGGGTCTCCTCTCTCTCTGCAGCCCCATGGGATGGAGTCAAAATACACCTTTTTTTGTGAGCCCCGCTGAAGCTGCACAGCCAGGGCTGTGGAGGAAGAGGAGGACCCATGGGGAACTCCCAGCTCCCTGCCCCCTCCTCCCCAGCCGTCACCTCCCCGCTGTGGTTGCCTCCCTGACCATATTCCCACTGGTAGAAACCACTAACACCGTGTGGTTCCCATTGCTCCCTGGCCGGTGAGGTTTCTGCAGCATCGTTAGCAATTGCTGATGGACACAACCTCACCTTCGGCCTGGAAAACACCTGCAATTTCCCCGGGGGCTGGAAGGGTCCTTGGGCTTCTTCATCGCTGCTGGAACCCCTCTGGCTGCTAGTTAGTGCTTCCTCCTCCTTCCACGCACTGACTGGAGAACCATGAAATCCCCTTCCCGAAATCCACCCAGGGCAGACCGGCAGCACTTGTCCCAGGAAATCCCTCATGGCAAAACATTTGGAAGTATTTTGGGATCCTCCAGGGGGCTGAGGGAAGGGAGGCGGCATCCCCTGATGCTGCTGGTGCTCGGTGGCCTTGGCAGAGCCCCCTCTCCAGGGGTTTTAATAAGAGCATAGACCTGGGGATCACGTCACCTGCTGCTCAGAGATGGGCCTACGTGGGCTCCTAGGGAGGAGCCATCATACAGCGATCTTGGAGGCGGTGGGAGCTCTTGAGACCCACAGAGAAATGGAGGACTTGGGCACTACATCTCAGCTCCACTGTCCTGCAGCACGTCCCTGTCCCAAGGATGGTAATTCCCATCCCTTCCCATCTTGGAAGGAAGCAAGAGCAGCACGAGCCACCTGCAGAGCCAGTGGCAACTGGCTCGAGCCCCCACCTCTGTATCCTGCAGCCAGACGGCAACTTGCTCTGGGTCCCCCTGAGCATGAGTTTCAGCACCCTCAGCCTCCCTTTCTCCCTCGTGGAGTGACACTGATCCCTGTGGTATTTTAGCCTAAAAGCAGAAATCGTGGTTCCTGGCTCCAGGACAGTGTTAATGCTCAGCACAACCCATCAAAGCCGTGAAAACCTCGCAGCTCCGTTAAGAGAGCAAACCCAGAATTGCATCCGAAGTCACCAGCATAGGATGGAGCACAGCTCTGTAGCCGCCATGGTTCCAGCGCTCTGGCATTCAGGAGTTCCAAAGCATCGGCGGTGCTTTTCCCTCCGTTAGACCTTTAGGCACAGGGTGCGAAACAACTGCAGTCTGTACCGAGTTCCTCAAATTTGCCCGGAGCAGAAAAGTGGGAGCTGGATGTTGGTCCCCCTGGCACCCAGCAGAGCCGGCGGGTCCGGCTCTGGGTCTCCCTGGGTGCTGCCGGGTGTTGGAGCTGGCAAGGCTGGGTCAAAGCTGGACACTTAGAATCACGGAATCACGGATTTACGGGATGGTTTGGGTGGGGAGGGACATTCCAAGCTCCCCCAGCCCAACCCCCTGCAGGGAGCAGGGACATCTGCCCCCAGAGCAGGGGGCTCAGAGCCCCAAGGGCCAACTGACCTGGGGTGGTGCCAGGGATGGGGCTGCTCCCACCTCTCAGGGCAGCCTGGGCCAGGCTCTCACCATCTTCAGTGCCAAACATTTCTGGTCAGGGCGCTCAGAGCCCCAAGGGCCAACTGACCTGGTGTGGTGCCAGGGATGGGGCTGCTCCCACCTCTCGGGGCCACCCGGGCCAGGGTCTCCCCACCCTCAGCACACACAGTTTCTCCCTTCGCTCTGGTCTGTACCTCCCTCTTTTGGCTCAAACCATCACTTGATCCAGGCAGGACCAAGCGGTTCCCCCCGGCCGGGGCTGGCGGGGCGCGGCCGCGCTG
>NW_010433297.1:7204-27495 GCF_000710305.1 Buceros rhinoceros silvestris | reverse complement strand
TGGTGCCAGCGCTGCCACCTTCCCCCGTCTTGATGTTTGAGGCTTAAATAACCCGCAGCTCCTGGCTTGCCTTGCATACCCGCAGCCTTTCCTCGAGAACAATTTGCCCAGTGGCTTGCCTTTTTTTTTCTTATTTAAGAGAAAAAGACCCCTTTTCCTCATCTGCCAAATATTTACCTTGCCTTCACAGACTTTTCTTTCCTGTACTTCCCTCTAAACCTCCTTCACGTTTGGCAAACTTGCTTTGCCACGTGGAAAATCAAACTGTAAGCAGTTTAAAACTAGCCCGTCTTTTCCACTTTTCCTCGGAAGTCTTTATCATGCTCCCCAGCAAAGTTTGTAACACTGAGCATTATGTGCTGATGTTGCTCTAATAAGAAAATCCCTTAAGCTTTCTGAGTGCCGTCAGTCAGATGTGGCTGTGGAAGGTGGTGTGGCTGTGGAAGGTGGTGTGGCTGTGGAAGGTGGTGTGGCTGTGGAAGGTGGTGTGGCTGGCGAAGGTGGTGTGGCTGTGGAAGGTGGTGTGGCTGTGGAAGGTGGTGTGGCTGTGGAAGGTGGTGTGGCTGTGGAAGGTGGTGTGGCTGTGGAAGGTGGTGTGGCTGTGGAAGGTGGTGTGGCTGTGGAAGAGTCACTCATGCCTGTGTTTTAACAGCCGACACCGGACGGAGCCGCAGAGAGCCGCAAACGAATCACGTTTCACGCAAAAGAACAATGTTCCAGTGTTTCGCCACTGAGAGGACGGTCAAGCGCTGAAACAGGCTTCTCAGAGAGGTGGCTGATGCCTCTTAAACGTGTTTAAGAGGCGTTTGGACAGTGCCCTAACAACAAGACTTGTGGTCAGACCGGAGCTGGTCGGGCGAGTGGACTAGATGATGGTTCCAGCTGAACTCTGTTGACCTTGTTTGTGATCTGCAGTCATATACGTCCTGCGTCACTGTAATCCTGCTCATGTCTTTTCTGTGCAGACTTATTCTCTGTTTACTGGTTGTGAAAATGCAGCTCTGGGGGTTGTGGATGGTGGTTCATTCTTCCGATAAACGCAAAAGCACAGTCCTGGGTGTTTCTTGTGAAAACTAGACACTCTTTTACAAGTCCTGAGAACAAGCGCATTACAGTTTCACAAACTGAATCATAAAAAGCCCATTAAAACTTCTCCCATTTCTGCACGTCTGTTCAGGTTTCACCTTTGTCTGGTTTGCAACGCTGGGAAACACAGTTGCAGGTCGAAACCGAGAGTGGCTACAGTCTTTGCAGGGTGTAATTTTCCAATATTCCACATTGTTTTCAAATGTGGTCATTTTTCTCTTCACAGAAAAAAAATCTGCGTGTTTTATACTCTACAAATCAGTTCGCACAGGTAAAATACAAGCTCGTTCAGCTTATGACTAAGTTTACAGCAAACAAGAAGCTCATGCAGAAGCTCTTAAACCAGAAAAACAGGGCCAGCAGAGCATTACAGGCTCTTGAGAGATCAGCTGGCTCAGTTTTTCTGGGTGGTATGGTCACAGGAGGAAGGAGGAGAGGGTTGCACGTGGAAGCGTGCGAAGGGTGAGCCGGCCAGAAAAATGGGTTAGCACGTTGTCAACATAGCTCTGTAATGACCCGGTTCGATAACTCTCTGATCTCTGAAAACCAGAGCAAGGATCACGGTACGTGCTCATGCAACCCCAGCTCTGCCTCCTGGAACAGGCAGCAATCACCTGGAGTTGTCTGCTTGTGTCCAGCTGTGTCCTCACCTTTAGATGATGCTGAACTGGGGGGTTAGGGGATTAGCTGGAGCAGCCCGAGAGAGCTGTGATGGGGGCACAAGATGATCTACACCATTTATACGATGGAACACAGAGATTCCCTATGGGATCCACACCGGCCAAAATACCATGTGTCAGCGGTGGCCTCCTGTGGTCTTGTACGAGCTGGGAGGAGGGGGTTGTGGCGGTCCACGGTGAGCCTGTGCAAGTGTGACTGTGTAAGAGTTATGTGGCTGAGAATGAAATAAACGGCTGTAAAATTTAACAGGGCTGGTTCAGGGTGCCAGGGGAAAGCCTGAGTTCACGGCTCTGTGGGACACTGTGGTTTAATATGTCTCCTGTAAACACACGCTCAGATTTAGCACTGGGATGCGATGAGCCTTGTCGGAGCCTCAGTTCTAGAGCCGTATCTGTAATCTTCACAGGCAAGAGAGAGATGAGTGAATTAAACTGCAGTTGCTCAAAGAGGGCAGAACTTAGGCGGTTTTGTTGTGTACCTTGACTCGTTACTGCCTGACTTCAGAAGATCGAGTGACACTGACCGCGGAGTGTGATTGGTATGTGATCCCAGGCTGGTCCTTCTTCTCCCTCTACACCTCCCTGCAGAGGAACAAGGCTAATGGTCATACTTTGAAAGAGCTAAAAAATGTTAAGACCAGTGAGAGAAACAAAAAATTTGGTCTCACTCTGCCAAATCCTGGTAGCATATTTGGGACATCCCTCTCCTTGCCACCTGCCTGCTCACCTTTCCCCTGGATGCGTCTTCCTTACACCAGGCAGCATTCCCCGCTCACCCTCTTTAATTCCTATTGAAGTGTTGCAAGTGGTAAAAAGCCGGTGCTCTCCACCTCACGTTTTCTGTTTGCAGGACACATCACAGACATCAGTTTAGTCTGGGGTTCAAAAGTTCTGCGTTTCCTGAGGCACCTCATGTACCACATCTGGAGACACCTCTTTATAATGGGGTGATTAGTTTGATTATTTTTCTTTGAAAAGGAACGGGTGAGACTCTTCTTGTGTTCAGTGCAGTGGATTTGTACCCAGATCTGATTGAAACAGAGAATGCGTGGCTGTAGTTTAATCATGGCCTTGGTTGGGGTAGATCAGCGTGTTGGGCGGAAGATGAGCCAAGCCAGTGACTCCTCAGCAATTTCTGCACAGCGCAGGTATGTTAACGAAGAGCTTGTGTTCACCCAAACCACGTGGAACTGTAGGGCTATGAAATGCTCCAGGAAAGTAAGAAATAAGAGGTCAGGATTTTCTGGCAGCAGCTTGTGGAAGGAGCAGAGCTTAGACCTGTGATTGCTTGTGAGAGCTCTGTCTACTCATCTATGGTCAAGAGAAGACCTCTTTAAATCTCGTCAAAGTGGAATGTGTCGCAGTTTTGTCCTTCCCAGTCTGAGGGTTAAATTTGCATTTCCTTCCTTCTCTCTCCAGCTAATGTGAAAATAACTTCCACGTGTCGCTTCTTCTCTCTTTAAAAATAGTTGGAATTCCTTCTAAGTTAGTCAGTATTTAGAAAATACCCCCAAAATGCAAACATCCCCAAGCACTTGAATGTAATTTCGTCATTTCAGTGTGTTCTTGAGAGCTAGAAGACCTCCCCTGTCCTTTCTTCAGTGCTAAAGAACAGCAGTCTACCAGCATACACACAGCGTCTTCAGCTCCCAACACCTTTCTGAACATTCGGTTTGATCCGTTCTTTCACATTGCTGTTATGTAGACAAAGAGACAGGCAGTGAGGTGAAGCCCCTTCGTGGGGAGCACAGGGAAAGCTGTTCTTTAGTATGGGTTGAGACCCAGGACTCTTCTCTCACAGGTCTGGTTTCTGACCATGACGACACGTGGCTAATCAGGTGGCATTTTGGCTGCCCTGCCAGTGATCCAGTCAGGAGTATTTGGCAGCAGGACGTAGAAGTTACATTTCCGTACTCTTTGTGAAGAGTTGTAGGAGAGGAGAGAGTCGAACTGAGGGAAATGCAGGAAGAGTTGAGTCACTGCCTGCTCCGAGAGGCAGCCAACGCTTGGCCAGTCCCCCGGTGTTATCTGGAGAGAGGCTGTCAGTCCCCAGCCAACCCAGCAGGAGCTATGGAGAGGAGACAACAAGGGTGTGAACTAAGTAGCCTGAGCTGGGCATGCAAGGGTGGACTGAAGGTCCTGCAGGGTCCTGCCTTGGTGGGGAGGAGTTGAAAATTTTGCACTGTGGAGCTGAAGGAAAGCAGGAGAGAGGACGGGGGCTGCTATGATGGTGCTGCTGGGGAGACGTAGGGCACTGTGCAGGACCCACTGGCTCTGCTGCCTGTGGAACAACATTGAATTTAGGAGCTCTGACTGCCATTCAGAAAATGAGATGAGAAGAAAACAAGGGTGGCAGAGGATCATTCTGTTTCTGTTCACGTTCAGGTTCGAAGAAGGGCGCAAGATCACATATAGGACCAATATAGCTTTGCAGGCTCTTTGACCAAGAAGGTGGTTGTTTCTTTGACGATGAGATTGCTAGACTCTGACAGAGCCGTCTGTCTCCAGGGTAGCAGAGCAGGCCACGGAGGGGACAAAGGCAAACCCACGTTTTCGTCTCGGCTAACATTGTTTTTGTAGGACTTGCCTGCACTGGGGCACTCAGAAATGTTAAAATGAAATAAACTATCGCACATATGCAAGTGGCACGAGACCTCTGTGTGGGTGCTCTGGTAACTGAGGTCACCATCTCTTAGCCTACTGTGAAATGAAACTGCCTGCCTTGAGAATGAAGCCTCACTTGACTAGTCAGTTTGTCTTGACTAGACATTTTCCTCAGTGTCCCCACGTAAACGAAGCCTGAAGTGAAGACAGTACTGAGGCCACATTGTTGGGCGGAGAAGATCCCAAGCTAAGCTGAGAGTGGTGTTAGGATACGACAGGACCAGACACCAGCTTCTCCTTAGGAAGCCCTTGTTAACACGAATCTAAAAATATCTGCTTCTTGATGCAAACAGTCACATCTATTATAGGACATTTCAATCTGCCTTTTTGAAAAAGTTTATAGTGAGGCAATTCCAGAAATATTTGGAGGCTTCATATTTCCTTGATCCTGGCCAAATTGGTTTCAGGCCTCATTATGGTAGGGTGACTGCCTGTCTTATTACTCACTGGCCATAGCCAAAGACTTGAGTTTACATATCAATTTCCTACAAAAAATAGGGCCAGGAAGTTTGGGGGAGGTCCATGATAGACAAATATACTTCATGGGCAAAGAGGTTTCATAAATGTACTGGCATTTCTTTCAGCGTAGGAGGTCACGGTGAATATGACAACTGATTTTGTGTTAGAGGATTTATTGCACGATGCAAGACAAGGCAGAATGAATATGGAGTGTCATCGAGACAAAATATCATAGGAGCAACTCCACTAACCGGCACAGCTCAGAATTTCCGATTTTGTGATAGTAGGTAGATAATGTGACTTTAAATATGTCTTAAATACTTGCATTTAATCCGTTCTGGTCTTTGAAAATACAAAAAGCTGTGAATACATTGTGTCAGTGACCACAGCTATAGGTCCTCTTGCCTACCTAGAAACTAGGAAACGTTTCCTACAAGAACCAGAACAAGAGCTGAGGTAATTAAGATCCTCGGTCAGTTAAGAATGCGGTTCATACGTCTTCTGTCAAAAGAACCTCCCTTTCTTTATCCCCATCCCACAGGATGACACCCTTGTTCATAAGTGGGGGCTGACTGCCTCCCAAAAGTTAATTGAGTTCTGAGGACGGAGGTGCGGGAGAACACGAGTCAGCAATAGCTCTTTGAAAGATCCAGAGCAGATCTGGATCCAGGGATCCGCCACGTTTGTCAGCCCGTGTGAGTCTGTCAGTCTGGACCTGGATAACGTGTCCCATTCTCTGAAGAAAATGTTTCTCTAAGCCCTGAGGAATGTAAAATGTACAGGGAGACTCCAGAAATATATGGGTGGTATCTGCAAACCTGAGCAGAGCTGTATGGATCTCGTTTGTTCTTTTCCAAATCATAAGTTGCACTCTACGAGTTGAAAGAATTTTTGTCACCAAGAGCGAAGAAGGAATATTTAAAGGGATTAGTATTTATCAAACAGCTGATGCTGCAATATTGAAAATAAATGATCAAAATCAGGAGATTCTAACGAAAGGGAAGCTGTTGCAATGAAAAAGCAAGGCAGAATTAATAAAAAAAAGAGTAAAGAAATACATTATACGCTGAGGCCACCTACTGGGTGTTGTTGACTTAGCAGAGCGAGTGGTAGAAAAACTGGGAGCCAGATGGCAAGAGGCCAGAACAAAATAAGAGAACTATCTTGCTTTAAAAAAAACCCCCAACAAACAAAACCAAACGACCCACACAAAGCAACAACAGCAGACCCCAGGGAAAACAAACAAACAAACAAACAAACAAACAAACAAACATCCCCCCAGGAAAAAAAAAAAAGATGTAAAATCGATGTTCTGGAAACTCAGTAAAAACTGTTTAAGAAGTTTCAGAAAAAGAAACTGAACTTGTTATGGGTCTTCATTGGTTTAGGTGGCTATCGGTCCCCCGAAGGGCTGCTGCCACTTTTTCTAATGATAGCGTTGTCCCTGGTGCTCTAATAAAAGTGACGTGGCTGAGCCGGTGCTGAGAGTGATGTGGCTCCTTGGTCTGGATTCTGCTGTCCTGGCTGGACAGGAGGTTGTCCTAAAGGAACCTCAAACATGACTTCGAAACAATGGATCGCGATGATTTAAACTAGTCCCGTTCAAATCACAGAGCAGAGTTCAGCCATGGTGGTGTGGTAGGAAAAGTGCAGTTTTACCTCCTCAAGTGTGGTCAGGACGTTAGAAGTGATGACTAATCATACACCTTTTAACTTAATCATTAAGAAGAATTTAGTATCTGGATTTGCTGATGGCAATTGAAGGCAAAGTTGCTCCGAGAAGAATGTAGCGGTAAAATCGGTGGGTGCTGGGCATTGGTAAAATTCAGTTTGTTTTTCAAGCTGGCAAATTTGGTGTATATTCTTCGCCTTTAAAAGGCAACTGTTCCTGAGCAAAGTCATCCATCCAGGAAAGTCTTTGGACCCTTGTAAACGTTGGTGTGGAGTCAGAGGAGTATAACTGAGAGTAACACACTATCAAGTTTAGAAAATAAATAGAGCTGAACTGAGGGGGAGAGAAGAAATTTCATCCTTGCTGCCAGGGATGGCCAGGGCCTGCTGCTGTGCTTGCCCCGGGTAATGTCGCTGGAGGAAGCATGGTGCATCCCCTCCTTTCAGCCTGTGTGCGCAGCTCGGTCAGACTCTGAAAACCGTGGTTCACTGGGAGAGCTTTCCATCCAGTCGGACAGAGCAAGAGACCGCCTGGTGATCCAGCGACAACTTGGACAGTTTTGGCCTCAGTTGTCATGACTTCTGCTTCTGGTTGTGTCGTAACTAAATAGAAGTGGTGAATACAGAGCTGAGAGCTTATTCCACAATTAAAAAAGAACAGCATGGGCATGTTACAGGCACGGCTACAGAGATGGGGAGAAGTCTGAGAGAAACGCAAACTGTCTGGACAAACGATAGCAGGGAGGCACCGTTTTCCACTCAGGGCGTCGGAGCAGTGCCCTGTTCTTGCTGATGCTGAAACTTCGGAAGGAGGCAAAAGCACCGTCAAGGCTGAAAGTCTGCTGTGTGGTTTTCCAGGTGTTTCACTGAGGATTTACAGTCTTGGCTTCTGAAATATAGGGATGTGTTCAATTTTTTTGCTGGCTTCAGTATGTTGCTGATTTTCTGTGTACAATTTTTTTTTCTTCAGAAAGGTTTCCTATTCCTAGGGAAAGGATTGTAGATTTAAGTTCTCCTGTTTTCTTCCCCGCTGAAAATCATATGCCGGTCTTTGACTGGGCTGCAAGAGCAAAACTAGCTTTGAACATACGAACTACTTGGTATTTACTGAAAACAACGATCCCAGTGATGACAGTCACAGCATCACACAGTGTAACCAAATATACTCAGTGAGAGGCTTTTATCACTCTGAGTCAGGCAAAGAACAGATTGTAACGGCAGTGAAGAACTATCCGGTATCTTGTCATGAGACTGGCAACTTGTACAATGCTTGAGCTCTGGAGGATACCCCACTTCACACATCTTACTTAGTCAATTCATTCTCTCTTTAAAGAGATGACAGTAGAGCTGGGTTTGATTTGTAGGAAACTTATTGTCTGAAGGCCATATGGGTTTTTTGCACAGGACATGCTAAGAAAACAGAATTACTCTTCATAGTCTGAGCCATTTTCTGTGCAGTTGTCAGTTGAAGGGAAGGACAGATGAGGTCTACAGTAAGTCTCCACAATTCGGGTTCCTGATGCATGTCCTGTCTAAACAAAATCATAATTACTGACCCATTGGTTAATTCACATTCCTATCATCTGAACTTCATCATTAACCGTGTCACAAAACGCTGAATCCCATTCAGCATTTGAACATGTGGTGGAAAAAATGACCTGTCCATTTTTACGGACACAAAGACTGCTCCTCTGTCAGCAGCGGGATGCGTACAGTCTGAGCAGGGCACCAGTAGGAGTCCCGTTCGAGCCCAGACGGTGTTCTGGCAGGCAGTAAGGCAAACTGCTTAGTGGCTACACTGGGAAGAGCATGGTCAGCAGGTTACAGAAAGTTAGTGTCCTCATCTAATCACCTAATAACAAGGTGCAGCAGTCACGGACTGTGGCCTGGGATGTTCAGGATGGACATCAGGAAAAATTTCTTAAACGGATAGTGCAGCACTAGAGAGTGAGTCCAGGGAGATGGAAGAATCTCCTTCCAATTTTCAAGGCTGAGATAGTCAAAGCTTCGTTTTACCATGTTGTGTTGAGTGGGAAGCTGGGTTAGAAACCTTCAGAGATACCTTCTAGTCAATGTGATTATGATTGTGTGATAAGTCCTGTAAGGGAGAAGAGATAACTCTGCCTGCCTGAAATGAAAGCTGGCAAAGTTCAGCTGCACTTACTACAGACCGTGAGTATTTTTCATGTGATTTAGGAATTATTCTAAACACAGGGACATCATTCACACAGCTCTAGACTGTACAGTGGTTATGAAGAATCACTGCTATCATTCTTTGGTTGTTGCTAGATGTCTACATGGCAGAAATTTAGAGCAGAAGTATCTGTGAAGTCCCTACAGTCCTTGTCCCAGGTTAGCTGTGGGTATGTGCTCCGTAAACAAGAACAGAAAACATCTCTGTGCTGTGTGTTTTTAAATGGTTCTGTAGCAAGTGAATTCCATGAATCACGAGGAAGTGATCAGCCACCACAGCTTTCCCTGGCTCCACCAGGACTGTGCATCACATCCTTGGTTTTCCGCTTCATCTGTCAATGTCTACATCTGTACTAGTGAAGGAAATAGCATCGGAGCCTGAGCGCTCTCCCACGGTCACCTACACTGTGGCATTATTAGTGGCTTTTGTCCTACCAGTCAGCACTCTCCCAAACAACGTGTGGCCACGGCTTCAAGGACAGTACAGGCCACAGATGGTTCCCTGAGGGCACCCCATTTTTGAGGGGAAGGGAAACTGAGCTTGTGGACCTCAGCAACCTGACATCCTACTTATTCGCATGCTTGTTGCCACGCAGAAATGTCTGAAGCTGTGTGTACCTGCAGGGAGTCAAGTAAGAGAATGGGGTTTCTCAGGCCACTCACTAGACATGAAGATTTGGTCAGTGGGGAACATTGAAGCGTAGCTGTTAGATTCAAGTACCATAAAAACTGCTCATCTCATGTCCAAGATGATTTAAGAGCTTGCAGCTGTGCTGATGAAAATGAAGCTGTAATGGTGCACACATTTGTATCTACGGTGCATTTTGTTGCAAGTGTCATTTGATGTCTCCCAGATGTTTTAGAACAGATTCTTTATTCACCTTCTTCAACCCACCCTTGATGTCTAGACCTCTTACCATATCCCCAGCCGGGTCCTCATCAGGTTAGTAATCCTAATCTGTTCTACCTTTCTAGGAAGGCTACTCCTTGTTTCAAAATTATCCTTGATAAGTTCCTCTCTTCCTTTTCAGTTCTGCTACCCCTTTCAGTCGTGCTTTTCGTGTTCATAATACGCATAATTGAGTTTACCCAGTGGCATAATGACATTTTTTTGTCCTGTCTAGTATTCATTTCCTAGTAATTCATACCATTGCCTTTCATAAAAGAAAAAAAATCATTATCCAACACTGATATTTGTGTATCAAAATATACACATTATATTTTGTAACTCCCTCCTATATCTTTAAAATCTCCCTCCCTAGTAGTAGTAGCCAATTTGGGGCCATCGTTAGACTTGTATGCAAAGCGAGGATTGTGTTTCATGTATTATTTTACATTTGTTTATGATGTATACATTGCACTCTACCATTCACAGTTTCCTCAGTCAGGAAATATTGCCGATGCAAGTTATATTTTCCCATCAAAAAGTTCCTGAGTTGTTTTGCAGAGGCAGCTACCCACTAATAAACAGATACTATGACTTTTTCCTATTCCATTGTAATGAACATGTGTGAAGTATAAAGCAATGCTACAGAATGTTTCGACAAAACACTACTTTGCTCTGTGCTGTGAATAAGAAAGAAAAGGACTCTCATGGCTGAGAAAGAAAAATTCTGGTGGGCTCATGGTATTTAACTGTTCCAGTCGCTGAATCTTCAGTCTTCATTATGACCAATTAACTGCAGAAGATGGAAGGGTAGACATCACAGAGCTCAGGTGTGGACCATGTGTCAGCTGCCAGCGGGTTCCAATGAACAAGCACGTACTCTACAGAAGAATCAGGATTACTTGACCTCAGGCCTGGCCATTGACCCACAGAGCCATTTAGCTTGAGTGGCTGCATGTCACTAACATTAACAGAAATGATGACTTACAGAGAGCTGTCATCTTCATACCCTCCTGTATGCTCCCCCCAACAGCACTTGAGATGATCAGTCACGAAAATAAGTTGTTTCCACCGAAAGGGAAGGACCCTGGAGGGTGTACTAAGTTGCTTCGTGTCCTTTCTGCAGGCTGGGGGTGATGAGTAATTGCTAGATGCTATAGAACTGTTCACATGTGGAGTTCAAGAACCATCTCTCTTGGATCTTTGTTATCATCAAGCTAAACAGATCAGGTGGCATAAAATCAGGTACTGGAGAAAGGTAGACGATACGCTGCTCTGTTACTCACTCGTAGAACCACCCTGCTGTTTCTGTCGTGTTGGCTCTGTGCTTGAACAAAGTTAGCCCACGGATGAAAACCAGCTGTGTGAAACAGAACCCATGCAAGAATCATGATGTGAGGAAAGCCTTTCTGAGGAGTGCAAAATGCAGTCTACTTTGGAGTTAGTCAATCCACATCTGTAATTGATCAACTGAATCTATAATTTAGAAGTCCTTTCGCATTCCTTGATTGTGCATTCCTTGATTGTGCTAAGTTCGGACATAGCATTACCCATGAGTAATGCTTTCTGTGATCCTTGATTGGCTAGAAGACCCCATCCCATGCTGGCAGACAGTGACACGTTACTCAGTTATTCACGCTTCACTTGCTTCCTGGCTGGACTACAAGAGTCTGATGTATTTGGTCACCAGGCTTTTCAGCACTCAGAACAACTCACCTCGAATAAAAAGCCCTCAGCCAGGCTGTTTATTTTGACTGTATCATCAGACCTGTCCTCAGCTGTCTACAATCTCTTCTCACAAAGAAGTCAAGAGCAAGCTTTGGTCCTTCTCATCACAGCGGGATTTCCCACGATGGCCAAAATGCATCTACATCCTAGTGCTGACAGCTACACTCATCTGTCCCTGCAGACCATTCCCTTTGCTGCCTATCTCCACCTCAGCAGGGGTAAATGCTGTCATAAAAATTGTCTGTCCAGGAGACAAAATGTTCTTGGAGACTGCGCTGGGATTGTGAAAGAAATATCCTGGGAAATAAGGACAGTCGCAAACCGGACCTTCCATAAAGAAGACAAATGACACAGTCATTTGACTTGCTTTAGCAAAACCACTGAGGCACCTTACGTATTCATAATAAAACCAACTCTACAAAGAGACAACACTTCACTGCCCAAGCATCTTCCCTTGGGAGGAAGATGAGAGAACAAACAGCATGCAGCAAGCAAGAACTCCTGCTGCTTAACGTCTTTTGGAATGACTCTCCAAGGCCACGCTAGTGAGTGAGGTACACAGAACTCTGGCAGCGCTGAGCAGAAAGTCGCCTGGTTCCCATGCCGTAAGCACATCCCGATGCAACCGCGATACCTGCTTTGACCAACACACCAATGGAGTTCGTTGAAAGTCGACGCACCCTTCACGCACATTTGGTTCCGCCGTCAGAACATTTGCAATACTGCCATGGAGCGTGACATAAATAGTCAACATTTTTCTCTTGTGGAAGTTTTTATGGTTGAGTTCTAAACCCTGCAAAAACACCCCTAGTTCTCCTCTGTGCTCAGCCACAAATTCCTTACCCAATGAATTCCAGCCTCTGCTCTCTCTACCAGATGCCAAAGCTTTTGTCAAGCTTACAGCTTCCTTACCCATGACAAGAGCTCCTAAGGAGACTAAGCAAACACTTGAACACGCACATGAAAAAAGCAATCGTCATACTGATAGGAAAGTGCAAAACAAACACTACTAAAGCAATAAAGCTGGATGAAGAGAGCGCCTGTACTTTTATCTCCTGCCGTTTATAAGAATTCGTCTTCCTTCATGTTCTGCCGCTCGAGAATTCAGCAGAAACTTAAAAAAAAGTTTAACACTGAAGTCGTAAGGCATTTTAGTATTAAATAGGGTTGTGTGTGCTTAAAAGGAAAATGTGCAGTGGAACCAATGCTTAGGTAACCTGGTGACAGAGATTCCTGTCAACGTTTCATGAAGGACCCATGAGAGTAAGTGAATTTTCACGTGTCATTTTCAATCATAAATAAGTAAGTAGGAACTCTGTCCATACAGCAGCACCTTTTTCTACTGGTCATTGGTCATTTGGGACTGAGTTTGGGATGGTCAGGCTGAGAGGTGTGCTGGCAGAAGGCAGGTACAGCTGAGCGGACGCCTGCTGCCCTTCCCAGAGGGAAGATCTTGCTTTTGCAGAAGGTTTTTCTCCAGGAATCCTCTGCTGCAGTTTTCAGAGATGAATAAAAGATCGAGACACAGCAAATTCATTTCAGGAGTTGGCCAGGATACTGGTTCTTCGTTCTGGGGCAAAATGAGAATTGCATTGGGATTGCCTTTGGTTACTTTTATGCATCTCGAATACTCTGGGACAGGAACTAACATTCTCTGTAGTTAGCTGTGCAATTAGTGAGCCTGTTATTTGACCCTGTGCAAAACTGCGTGCATATCTGCACACACGCATGTGGAATTTGCAGCTGAACACCATAAGGCGAGGATTCTTTTTGTTATTTCTTTCCATTGTGCTCTAATTTTAAAAATTACAAGTAACTAGAACTACAAAGCGATTTTTAGAATAGTCATTTAAAAAAAGGTTAAATATTATTAAAGAGGGGGAACTTCAAGGCAATCATTTATTTTTGAGGACGTGCTTTTTTATTTGTTTTATGCTTAAATCAGTTGAGATTAGTTTCCAGGGAAAGACATTATGCCCACTCCATAATAGCATATTCCCTCATTCTTATTTGCTTCTGAATTATATGCTTGTTTACACTTAAACATTTTCATGACCTGCTCTTTGAAGGCAGTTACCTAATAGCTCCCTACATCATCAAGCAGAAGGCAAGAAATCAGGAGGAGGAGAAATTCTCAACTGTTTACGCACAGACAGAGAACACAGTTGACAGAGGTTACAGAGATCAGCTAAAAATAAGCTTGTGTGAAAGCACGTTTAAGATTTTTATATGCAATATGTAAATCTATACTAAAACAAATTCCTTTCTGTTAGAGCTTTATAAGAGCTGAATCCAGCTAGATGTAGTGTGACTCGGTGATGTGACTTACGTGCTTCTAAAAAAATAACGAACAGAACCGTGTCTGTGAAAGAATAAAGAGCACTGTTCTCAGAATCGTTTTGTTTTACAGACATTAAGAATAACATCCTGAAGAATCTTCAGTGTCATACAGAAACTACTGCCTAAACAAAGACTAAACCTAAATAACTCATTAATTCCATAATGACTAGAGAAGAAGTTTAAATTACTAATTTTAATTACTGATGTTTTAAAGCTTCCTGGTTTCAGCCCTTCCTTTTCTGAAGAGTGATGTTTAAAAGCCCCGAGTAATTAAGTTTTCCTCGGTGTAAACCTGAGGTGGCAGTTAGCCCATAAAACCGTGGAAGTCACCTTCTCCTCCTTATCCCCAGAAATCCGGTCTAGATGGTTAAGTCATGCTTCACAGCATTTCTTTATGTCTCTGGGTTTCGTTTTCGTTTTATGTTTGCGACGTCGTGCCAGAGGCAACAAAAGTAGGTGAATCCGTATGACCGAGAACACGGGGGTAGATGCAATCATGGAAATTGCTAAACTGCTGACATTTAAGGTCCTCAGAGCCATTTGCTTTCAGTCATCTCTCTTTCACCGAGTGAATCTTCAACAAACCGAGAAATTTCATTCCATGAAAGATTGCAGGGTAAAGGGAAGGTGTTAGCATCGCTTTCGAAGGTGCCAAACTTGGGAGACATTTTTGGTTAGCCCCCAAAATACTGTATGCTCTCCTCACTCACTGATGGTATCTGAAAAGCCCACAGTTGTATCCAAAGCCTCCTGTTCAATTCACAGTATCTCTGCCAGCATACAGTTAGTGCACCATGCTGTAGGGATATTACTGTAATCCTGTATTCTTTAGTAATCAATCTGATGATCCTGCCTTTACATTTCCGACACTGTTCTTTATGGTCTGTCTGACCTTCTTGCATGGCAGATGAAGAAGGACCCTCACGTCAGTCGAGCCTTGTAGTCAGTAACAGGCTTCTGAAACCGGGAATTGTTGATTCCTCCCTCGGAGGGCCTTTTGCCAGGGAATTCTGGTTGAGACTCATGGAAATTCTTGGGCTAAGTATATGTGTGTATGGGACTGGAAAAATATATATGAAGCATGTGTTTCTATAGGGATCCTTTTCACCTAAAGCGTAACAAGCTTTGAAAACACTTCTTTGTGCGGCAGATTGAAAATGACCGTGAGCTTGACAGTCGATTTGTTGCACCTTTTTCCCGGGTTTGTGGTAATCAATATTTGCTAACTGATATTTGTCACAGAGAAGAAAGAGACCATGAAGAGGAAACACATTCTTCAGGGCTTAAGTAAGAGTGTGCTGGCATTTTTCCACTTGAACTTCAAGCGTGAGCTCTCTGACGGCGCTCTCTACGTCTAAAGTAGAAAATGAAAATATGCACCTGACAAAAAAAGAAACGGGGATTTCAAACAAGGATAAAGTTTCAGATTCAAGTTTCCTTATTTTCAAGCAAATTATGTTGGTATTGATTCTTCAGTCTCGCAGAGTTCCCTCTCAACAAAATCTGTAAGAACAGCTGCAGACATTGTGAGATTTTGACAATGAATAAATAACATTTCCAGAGCCTGGTGAAATTTATAGGATTTTTTCCCATGGAAAGTGACTCGTTCAAGTGTTTACTAACTTGTGCTCCGTATAAATATTCAGGGTTCTGCTCCTTTAAACGCATGCTCATCCGGGCCAGCTCAAGGTGACTGTCCGTGTTCAGTCTCCTGCAGCGATATGGATGCTTTTCTGGGAAGGCAGCGTTAACTCACACACTCACATACCAAAGAGGGTTCAAAATCCCCGCGGTACTTCAGACTAGTTACCTGCCTTCGGTCTCCCTTTCTTTGGTCTTTTCACTGTCTGCCTGGGGAATACATGGCTGCAATTATGATTGATGGTTCTCAGCCAATTCATTAAACGCAACTCACGGCTGATGAGCAGTACCGCCGGGACAGCCTGATGGCACCCGGGCCATACCCCATTACCTGGGATATTGCCTGTCCAGGTGACTAAAACGGATGCCAGAGCTGCTGGGAAAGCCCCTTTTCTTTCTTGTGCTACGTTCCACATCAGGAGCTCTAACATGCTGTGAAATACTTGTGCCTTCCAATGGAAACTGAAGTAAAAGCGTGAAGAATTGCGATGTCATTTAGCGGGGTAAAGCACATCCACATGCTGTGCAGGCTCTGCAGAGCCAGCGAGGGACGGAGCCTGTGGATGACTGCGGCAGTCTCACGGTGTCTGACTCCCTCAGGTAGGCACACACAAGCGCCCGTGGTTTTTAGACTGCACAAGGATGTATTTTTTTCATTGATTTATGAAGATATTTGCTGACTAGCTCCATAGGGAGCTTCATCTGCTTCAGGAGAAGGAAGAACTAAGCCTTCCTAAGCGCTAAACCTGGACATCACTCTTTTTTGATGCTGCTGTAAATCCTGGATGTCCTCATGTTTACAGCAGGTGAAGACCCCCATTCAGGACGTGTCGGCTGTGGAATGCCAAAGGAAACGTGCTCTGGGGTGAGAAGAACGATAGCAACAGTCGCCTGCAGTAGACCCTAAATACATGAGTTTTCAGTGTAAATTAGCCGGGTGATTTATTTGCCTCTATCATGCCCTGGAGGACACTTTTTCTGTTACGTCCTCGTAACTGTACCTGCCCCGCTCGGCACAGCCGACACGCGGGGAGCTGTGGCTCTCCACCCCCAACTCTTCTGCAATTTTCTGTGTTCATTCTTTTCTCCCCCCTATAAACAGTGGGCAACCTCACTGGCTGCTGCTATTTTCTGCTGCCAAGGGTTTCCAAATCTGGCTCTGTCCCATGTCTAATCTTCCGGGCATCTCTTTTTAAATATCTTGCAGTGCTTTTATAACAATTTGCCCTCCCAGGCTCACTCTTGTGCCCAGTCTTTTCTTATTGCCAGGCTTGCAATGAATTAAGGTATTAAAGGACTACAGGAAGTGTCCCAGGCATATGAATGACTCCAGGATGCTTTAGAAGCTCTACCTGCTTGTTCCTGATACACGTCTGTAACATGTAACATCTGTAACATGGCTTAAACATTGAAGGGGAACAGTTTTCTTCTCATTTCCACTCCCTCGTGGGCCCGCAGTGTGGGTGCTCACCTCCTGCACGGTTAGAATCACAGCTCCTCTCTTCCCTGGCAGCTGTTAATTTACGCGGGGACTCTCGGGTTTACCCCGTTAATTTACTGTTAGGGCAGTGCTGTTCCTTCAGCCTGCAGGGAGGAGTAAGCGGTAGATAACGAAGGACTGCAGATAATGAAGCAGACATCAGGTCTAGCCTGCTCTCCCACTTTAAGCTTGTTTGCTGTCAGGCTCTAAGAGGCTTTCAAAGACCTTTTCAGGACTATCACGCTCTCTGGCTTCTTTCAAACTCTTTTTCTGTTCTGGAGGAGTGTCTACTTTATTCCTTATTTCCTGTTAGCTCACAGCACATCATCCCAGGCAGGCACTGCTGACTCTTGAGCCGACTCTACTCGGCCCACTGTATTGCAGGAAACAGAGGAGAGGATCTTTATGTGTGTAAATCTAAGAAAGAATATATATGCTCTCATCTGCATGAGGTTTGGATTTCAAATGGCAAACAAACAAAAAGAAAAGTGAGAAAAGAAGCATTGGCATGTTTTTAAAAAGGTGATTTATCCCCTTTTTTCGTATATATGAACTTTGCTTTAATTATATATTTTCTCTCCCTCAACACTAAATTAAAATCCCTTTATCATTTGTTATAGGACAGTTGAATCTTGTGTACATCCTGTAATGCCCAAAACTCAAGAAGCACATTATAGTATGACTGAGCTGAAGTTTATATCAGGTCTTTCCCACTACTATGGAAAACAAAGGGGTTTAGAACCAAATTCATAACATGTATTTTAGACATACTCATCTGGCGGGAAAGTTAGTTGCAGCAAGGCACAGTCAAAAGGGAGAGTAAAATTAAAACAAAATAACTTGCAGTGTAGGGAGATGCGTAGAACTAACTCACAAGTGACAGTGCCAGCACCTGAAGAGCTACAGAGCTGTGAGTGTCTTTACACAAGGATTGTGTAGTTCTTAATCACCGGGTAAGATAACAGAAGATACTTGGATTTTATTGCTGGAGGCTTTGTCTGTTTGTGTGTCAACATCTTGTCATTCGTACTGGGCTCATCGTTGGCGCTACTTACAAATGCTTTTTGTCGAAGGAGCTGAGTTTGGTAAAAAGAAAATAATGTAACAGTGTATGATATTTATTAATTTGTTCCTATGCAACTGATGATTTGCCTCCTCTTAAAAAAAATATATGTAAGGCTATAAAGCTGTAATTAAAAATGCTAATAATTAAAAAATGCTAACAGTGAAAAGATAACTTTTAAGAGCGAATTTTTCAGATTTGTGGGTCTTTTGACTAAGCAACTGAGAAATGGAGGAATAAAGCAACAGTTTCTGTCCTTACATCATCTTTTTGTCTCTCATGAGTGAGAAAAGGAGCAAACACATTCACAGAAAACATAGAATTTTTGTCAGCGCTCGTTGCAGTTCACTCCTTTTTGGAACACCATCAGTCAGCAGAAGAAATTAGAAATACACTGAAATCCATATGCCCATAGGGCGACCTAAGAGGTACAGTCAGGAGATGTCAGAGGGGCTCGAGGAGGGGCTGGGCAGCAGACCCGGGCAGATGAAATAGCACCGTAGCAGACAGCTTTCCTGAGGGAACAGCGGAGAATATGGAGCTGTTAAATAGCTTAGAACACAGTTTGTTCATGATAATTTTAATGCAAATTCTGCCAGAATGCCTTCTGGACCTGAAACCATTTTGTGACTAAATGTATAGTTCCAGGTATAACCCCCGTGTGTCTCAGGACTCTGAACATTCATCTGCACAAAACTCATCATGAGGAAGCGTTAGACAACCTGTGTGCATCCTCCCACTGCATGTGCAGGACCTGTATTGTCCTTCTCCCCTGGAGATAAGACAGGCAGTAAAACCGGCAGCGAGCTCCCTGTGCCGCTCAGGCCAGGCCACCGTCATCCTCTTCAGTACCCACCACCTTCTGCGTCCGCAGGCTCTTCCGCAGTGTGTCAGCACAGACTGCTTCAACCAGGCATTGAGGAGATCTCCAAGGAAAGTTCTGGGTTTGTGGATCTAATCTGAAGATCCATCAGCATTAAAATCATGTTATTACAAGCAGCAAAGCCTGTATTTTCCGTGGTCCTTGGTTCCTCACGGTCTGAGCCTATTTGAGGCCATCAGCAAAGATTTGGTACACAAGAGGGAGCCAGAAGCCACCACATCCCGGGGAGCTCAGCTCTGTGCGGGCTCTGTTACTGCCTGACGACTCCCGCACCGCAGACTGCCGCTGCGGGGGATGCTCTGTAAGGAGGATGCTGGTGTTTTATGAGGCGGGAGAGAAGAAAAAACAGACAAAAGCAGTAACAAAGTTTTTCGATAGCTGAGATGTCCTGCAATGCCTGTGCAACGTCCAGATACTCCTGGCACATTTTTTTTTGGTCGAGGGCCCACGGCCACAGTCCTTTGCCCTGTGTCTCTTCAGACCTGCCAGGATGAACATCAGTGAAGCTGGAACACACCCACTGAGGCCAAAGGCAGATCTCAAAGCCTCAATGGACCCGCAAACCAGACACCACCCAATGCAAAATAGGTGGGCGAGGTAATCCCAATAATTACACCGTAATCAGTCATTACATGACAAAAGCGGCAGATTATGAGAAGGGGAAACAATTCCGCAATGAATTCCTGTGTATGAAACAAACCAGAGGAGATGCTCGTTTACAGGGACAACATTTCAAGGCGAACCACATCGGTAAGGAATGGTGCTGCAACCAGAACTCCGCAAGCTGTAAGGCATCAGGAGGAGCCTCTTCCCAAAGCACGTGCTTACACAAGCCTGTGAACACATGATTTCCCTGCTCTTGCGCTCGCTGGCCTAAGGAGCTGTCGTCCCATCAGCAGCCAAGGTGACAATGGGGATTAATAATTTGGATGCCTGAATTAGAGGCTTTGGTGTGGTAGTGGAGGGTTACAGCCCACGAGAGAACGGTCACAGTAAGCGACAAGGGACTTGGGGGGACAACACCGTGTATTCAGGATAGTTTGTGTTCTGCTCCCCATCAGCTAGATTTGGGGGCTGCTTTACAGACTCATTTATCGTTTGGAAATCATGTGTGTCTGTGTGCCTTTTTGGCTCGGTTTTGTCCCACTGTTTCAAAATGTTGAATTTTGTTGTCAAAGAGAAACTTGCTCTTCTGGCTGCCCTATGTGCAGAAACTGGACTCGAGCCCCAAACTCACCTTTTTCTGCACCAAACGTCAAATGGCTTGTACCAAAAGCTCCATTTCTCAACAAAAATACAGGAAGGAAATTGTCTACAATGTTTGACTGCACTGAAAAAATAAATGATGCTACAGCCAAAGAAGCCACACAAACAGTTCTGTGTTTTTATTGTTGACCTTCCAGTAACAAACCTTGAGACGGCTGGGATTAGTTTTAATCATAACAAAGCTATTAAATATATGATGGATACCTGGGAATGAAAAACTGAGTTCGCTGATCGCTGATCCGCACAGCAAC
>NW_010433297.1:0-7155 GCF_000710305.1 Buceros rhinoceros silvestris | reverse complement strand
GGGAATGAAACACTGAGTTCGCTGATCCGCAGCTCAGTAAGCAAAGTTTAGCCGTGCACGGACTCCCGTGGAAGTTCTCTGCTTCGAATAGTTTCGATTGCTTCTGTTCAGATGGAAGCTGACAGCTTTCTTTCTGGCTGGTGGGCAAAGAACGAGTTAATTGCTTTCTGAGAATCACATTAGCTACGCTGTATTGGCAAAAAAACCCTAAAATAAAAAATGTGTTCTTCTGTGGAATGTTTTTCTAGATGGAGAAGTGTGGTGGAGTTGAAATTTCAGCCCCATTTCCCACCCGTGTCCGTTAGTTATTGGCGGAGATGAAGATGGAAGTGTAGAGAGAGGTGAAAATCCCACTGTAAACCCCCTTTATCCTGCAGGTCGTGACTGAAAAATGCTGGTCTGTATGTTCTGAGACACGCTTATGTGGCTTATCTGCCTCAACTGCTTTCATGAGAGAAAGTCATCTATTATTTACAGTGCTGCTTCTGGAATCGAGGTGAGCTCTGCTCAGAGGTCTGCACACAGGTCTCGCTGCACTTGGAGTGCACCGCACGGTCCAGTTTAGCAGGAATTTAGGGTTGGTGGGATCTTTTGAGCTGAGAAAGCGAGTAATGGCAGAAAGGCAAGAGGTCCTGTGTGCCCCTGCGTAGTGACAGGCACGGGGAGTGATGGGCTTCTGTGATGATCGTTTAACCTTGAGAGACTTCCTTCCGTAGTTTCAGCAAAGATTACAGCAAATGCTCGATTTAGGTGAAGTCACAAGCTAATTAAACAAATTCAGTCTAAATCCCTGCTGGGCCGGTAAAGATTTGTCTGTCAAATACCTCTAAGCATTTTCGTTTTCTATAGCAACAGTTAATTGGATACGCAACTGTCGGTTTAAATGCTTTAAATGGGGCTGATGGGATTAGTAATTGAATGCTGGGATTAATGATTTACTGCTGACTTTGCTACCCTGGTCGTTGCTTACAGCTCCGTTCGTCATAGCTCCCTACCAGCTGGGTGGAGCAGGGATCTACGACTGTGACAGAGTCACCGTGCTGTGAAATACAGGTACCACGGAGATTTGACGTAGCCAGCTCATTCCTGTTGATATGTATAACTATTTTTTAATACTGTGGGTAGCAGAGGATTATGATCAAAATATTCAAAGCAGAAAAATCTAAAAACACAGTTAGGACTTGGAAGTGGAGGTCTCGGTCGTTCTCCAATTAAATGTGTACGATTGTCTCCTTTCCGCAAACCTCGGTGCTGCGGGTGGTGAAACCCCATCTGAGGCTCTGAGCGGACGCTGCCAAAGGGATTTCTACGAGAGGTGGTAGGGCTGCGAAGTAAATCACTGAATCACAGGATCACGGAATTGTTTTGGTTGGAAGGGACCTTTAAGATCATTGAGCCCAACTGTTCCCCCAGCACCGCCAGGTCACCACTGACCCCTGTCCCTCAGCACCACCTCGACACAAGGTCTGTTCAACGCCCCCAGCGATGGGGTCTTCATCACTGCTCTGGGCAGCCTGTTCCAGGCTTTACCACCTTCTCTGTAAAGAAATTATTCCGAATATCCGGCCTAAATCTCCCCTGGCGCAACTTGAGGCCATTTCCTCTTGTCCTGTCACTTGTTACTTGGGAGAAGAGCCTGACCCGGCCGAAAACGTGGAGTCTGTGCACTGCCAAAGCCCTTGGAGAAGGAGACCAGACTGCACAGCCTGGTCAGGAACAGGGATTGCTGTGGTGATGCTTGAATCACCCATCTTGGTGGGAACTGAAGGGAAGCATCAACATTTTAAGACTCTGATAGGGTAGTGGTTACACTGTTCTCTATATGACTTTTTAGATCCCACTTCAGCGCTTTAAAAGGCCAGAAATACTGTTGTCCCAGAATGTCATTGTAAATAAAATGGGTTTCGGGGTCAGCTAACACACACCGGGAATTTCTTCATTCTCAAAGCAACCCAGGGCCAGGGAACATCACCATTCTTCACCTTTTAAGCCACAAATTCTGGGTAAGAAGGCTGGGGTTGGTGTAAGAAGGAATCGTGCTGTTAGTGATCAGCTCTGTAGTGCTAGAGGAAGAGGGTTGTAAGGAAAACTTTAGTGGCGCTGAGATGTGTAGAGAAACCACAGAAGTGTGCTATGAATTTGTCATTTTGCCTTATATGTAGCCTCCAAAATCATCCTTAATGACAGAGAGGCCCTTATACACCATACACTGAAAACTCCCGTTCTTGTTAATTGAGTTCAGACTAAAAAAGAGCCAGTGGATATTTAGAGTCCTTGCCGAAGACAGTTTAATAATACTTACTTCAGTATATTAAATTGGAACATGTTTCTGTTCTTATCAAGGTTCTATCTTGGGAAACATTATCTGAAACAACTAACAACATTGATGTTATAATTACTTCTATTTATGATACAGTTATAAGCAATTACAAAGTAAATTATTATCATTATTTAGACATAATTCAAAATAATTATCGTGATAGTAATTTTGTCCTTCTTGATATTTATTGTACATTATACTACGTATTCATTTACCAGAAAACCCCCAGGATATTCCAAGTTATGCTCTGCACATTGCAGCTCATAGAATAGGCCAGGTTCTTCTGAGATGTGGGAACAGGTCTGTGACCTTTCCTCATTATCTCAGCGTAGGTGTTCAGGCAGAGCTCCAGCTGCAAGCACTTTGGTGTTCAGAACTCACTGCATTCATCTTTCACTCTCTCCCTCATGAGCTGCTCCGGTGTGTGAACTCCATTCGGTTCAGGAAATCTTTTTTATTTTTATTTTTTTTACCTTCCTCTAATTAGTTCCTTTTGAATTAAAAAGCCCAACTTATCCTTGCCTAACCTCAACTAGACCATCTTTACCAGTGGTACTCTGTTTGACCATGCTCTGGAATATTGATGGCCACGTAAAAATGCCAAGGCAATGATAGAAGCCAGGGACGGGAACTGTAGAGCCTGGTTTTTGGTCTCAGGATGACATTTCTTCCTTTGGAATACTCTCGCAATTAATTTTCTTCTCACACATCAGGCTTTCCTCCCTTCTGCTTTTGTTCGTGTAAAGCAATACCACTGGTTCAACAATCTTCTGATGAAGTGACAGGTCTAGGAACGCATTGTAGGAGGAAAATTAGGGGACCCTTTCAGAACTTGGAGCAAGACTGAGATTCCTTTTTTCCATCTCCCAGCCCAGTAGACCCTATCTTCAACCTTGGTTTTGATCTGCGGTTTCGTAAAGCGGACTTCGGGAAACCTTGCCTGATTTGTTGGCACATTTTGAACTGATTTCCTCTGAAATGTTAATTACTGAGAACATCAGAACACTTCAGTATTAGAGAGGCCCCAAGTAATGGCATAACTGAAAGTAGTAGGACAAGAAATTCCACGTCAACAGAAGAAATTAGTTCTTATTCCAATATCACATCCTTTAAATTATAATTATTAAAGGAAGAAAGTGTCTGACCGGAGAGGTTTTCAGTTACGGTGGAAGGAGCGAGGACTATTCAGCTTTGCTATTCCATTCAGAGAACCAAAGTTGAAATGTTGCAGTGAAATAGTTTTAGTTCTTTCTGGAGCGTACGTTTGAAGCAAAGCTGTTGCTGACGCCTCCATCCCCTGTGTGGGTTTGTGCTGCAGAGCAGGCTCAGCGCGCGCAGCCCAAGGCCCTCGTGGATAAATCCACTTGCGAGGTGTGCTCCAGGAGCCTGAGGGATGTTCTCCAGCCACTACGGGGGGAAGGAATGGGAAGACGCCTTTTCCTGTAGCTGGTGGCACCTTGAAGAGCTCTCTAGAAAGGTGGTATGGAACACAACTGAATCCTGAAAAGGCCGTGGAGCTTCGACAGGCATCTGGGGTTTTTGCCTTTTAGAATTTGGAATCCTCAGTTCTGCATGGCAGGAAGATAGGTGCCCTGCTTTTTTCTAAGGAAGAAGGAATGCCTCACGATTTATCAGCTCCTCGGGACTCTGGCCACTTCAGACCACCTCTATCATCCTCCAAGGGCCAAGCCAAGGATCATCACAACTAATTTTATGTGATGAGGCTTTTAAGTGCATATTAAACACAGCTTAATTTTTAGAAGTCCCAAGTACCTAGAAAATCCGTTTGACTTGAAGCTAAAGAAAAGTCACACCCTTCATTTGTGTCAGTCGGTCGGACTGTGCACATGGGGGTGGGAGCTAGCCTTTGATGGAAGTGCCACCTCTGTAAGCGCCTCTGCAGCGCTAGTGTTGGGTTTTCCGATTGTTCTCCGATTTTCTTGGACTGCTTTGGGTTGAGACAGAAGAGACTGACCAGCACTTCCCCGTATTTCAGTAGTGCCGAGGTGTTTGATACCAGCCGAGGAATCAAACACCAAGCTCTTCCACGGAAAACTGCTTGTCAGCTGCTCCGTCAAATGAGGATTTCGAAGCTTTTTGATGTGGCTTTGGGTCCTGTTTATTCTGCTCAAACTGATTTACCGCTTTTTGAGTTAGCGTTGACAACTTCAAGGCCAACTGTACAATCCCGCATTGGATGGATATGAAAGGTCTAACTAATCACACGTGTCGTGTTGTGCACTGGAGGAACATCTTTAGTGCTTTAAGTCAAACACACTTAGGAGGTTTTCTTCATGTGAAGGGGCTGAGTGCTATGAATTATAAATTCAGGCTTTAAACATTTATTTTGTTAACTGGTTAAAATGAAAGCAGTCAGAGCAAGTACACTTCTATTCGCTGTTAGAGCACATTTATTATTCCAGTGTTGTAAGAAACTGAGAAAACTAAAGTGTTTCATCTGTTGTGTGTGCACTACAACTTCTGCAATTACAGAAAAGAGGCTGCATTGCTCTGATTCCTTAAAGATAAATCGAGATGATGTGGTGATGTCCCATTAAATGACTGAGAGAAAATAAATAACATTTCAGAATTGATGCAGTTAGGATGAAGAATTTATTATATATACAGTTAAGCAACTCTACTGTAGATGTACTTCCCCTTGAAAGAAAATGAATACAGGAATCAAAATAGTTCTAGCATGGAAACTACGATACAGACTGAAACTGGACTAAAACAGGAGTTAGTTATTTGACTCGAAAGAACACAGAACCGGAAACAACAGATCGCAGGTCGCATCATTAACCAAGGACAGTAAAAAACTGTACAGTACAAGCAACACGTTACAATAAGTTATGACCAATAAGGCAGTCTTTCTCATGTAGGACAAAAGGGATAAAGGGAAAGGTATTAAAATCTCATAAATCCACCATATCTCTTTTCCATCTCCGGGACCTCTTTGGAATAAGTCTCCCCGTCTTCTTCTGAAGGGAGAATGGAATCGGCAAAGCGCTTAAGAAACCCACCGTATCGTTTCTGGTAATCCAGCCACCATTCTGGCCTGCCCACTCTTCTCATGAAACCACCGTATCTCTTTTGCAGCTCTTTGGCCTCCTCTTCCAATTCAGGGCTGCGCTTTACGCTTCTCATGAAGCCTCCGTATCGTTTGCTGATGTCCCCGTCATTTTCATTTCCCTCTCGGTAATGCCCCGCTTCAGGGTTATCCCCCGTTCCCAGAAGCTCCTTCAGCAGATCAGAGGAATTAGCAAGGGCATCATCATCCGAGTCTTTCTTCATAAACCCTCCATACCTCTTGGCCAGGATTTCTCCTCCATTAGCTTCATCCTCTGGTTCTACCCGATACAGCTCATCCATCTTCTTCATGAACCCCCCGTATCTTTTCATGAAGCCTCCATACTTCTTCGCGAGCAAATGGTTCTCATCCGGCTCTTTCCTGTCTCCTGGAGCAACATTGCCATCCTCAGAGAGATCCAGCTTTGCCAGCTGCAGGAGCTCCTTGCAGGTCTCCCAGGCTTTGGCAGAAGGCAGCTTTCCTTCACATTCTAGAGTACACGCCTGAAAAACGGATGCGGTTTACTGAGAACGATTTGACAGTAACAAGCACCTCACCGCCACCTCGTCTTAGCTTTACTCGTTTTTAAAAGACCATGAGCGAGCCTCTCTTTGAGAGCGGCTTGGAAGGACTGCTCTTCGAGAGCAGCTGACGCCGTACCATCTGTCCCTCACGAGGGACACGGTAGTCTCCCTCTAAGAGACAAGGTACCGGACAACACAGATCGTGGGTCCTGTGTGTCGAGGCTGCCCTGATGTTTCTGTTTCAAAGCACAGTCCCTGCACCTCCCTTACGGCCAGGTGTGTCCTTATGAAATTTTTTTGTATTTACTATTATTTTAAGTAACCCCCTATGGCCAGCCTAACATATGCTGTCTCACAGGTGTGAATGACCAGGTTCGATGTGATGAAATCAGTTATGATGTTACTAGATGCTACTGTCTAGAAACATCGATTTTTAAAAGCTATCTGTATAAGGAATAATGGTACAGCATGTTGCTGCTTCTCCCACTGCAGGTAATAAGCGTTGTTACAGAATGGGACTTTCTTTCTTGAATAACTGCTGAAGGTGTTGGAGAGACTGTCAGTATAGACTCCCCCAACATACATCCAAAAAGCACATATCCCTCCCTCCAAAAGAGCAAACTACCACTTTTTGCCAGAGTTGACATTAAAGTTCGATTGAAAGCTAATGTAAGCAAAAGCACAGGGAGCTGTTTTGTATGAACCCGTTGTGCTGAAGAATGAGTCCTTGCTTTTGGAGCAAGCAGAAGCACTCAGTGATTCCGTGTAAGAATAGGGTCCAGTCCTTACCTGTGCTCCCAAATAACCGATGATCTCTTAGGGCCAAAACTGTGCAGACCATTTAGATGTGCGGCGAGCATGACACCCCAGCACACGTCTATTTGAGTGCAGCTGCTACTGTCAAAGGGCTCAGCAGCCTGAGTTCCCACCTTCTCTGGGGAGGGCTGAGGGACCCCACACTTTCACTGACCCCAATTCTTAAATTTCAAGCTGAGTTGCCTCTGTGACTCTACTTTTAATTAATTTCGATATCATTAAAATTACACATTCAGCCCTCCCCCCTTATCCTGGCGGTTTCTTGGCATGATTTGCCTTAGGAAATGCCTTAGGCATCTTTCACGGGCAGATTCCTAACGCTCTGCAGCACCGTGCAAAGAGGAAGCGCAGCGGGAGGTACCGCTCCTCAAACCCACTTTTTGTTGAGAATCAGCCACGTTTTCAGGCTGCCCGCAGGGAGCTCA
>NW_010433296.1:1466-2017 GCF_000710305.1 Buceros rhinoceros silvestris | reverse complement strand
TATCAGGAGACCTAGGTCCCACCAGGACATCTGTGTCCTACCAGGACCTCTGGGTCCCACCACACATCTGGGTTCCACCCCTGGGTCCCATCAGAACATCTGGGTTCCCCCAGAACATCTGGCTCCTACCAGGACCTCTAGGTCCCACCACATATCTGGGTTCAACTTGTGGGTCCCACCAGAACATCTTGGTCCCACCAGAACATCTGGATCCCATTCAGGGGTCCCACCAGAACATCCGCCCCCCTCCGCGGGTCCCAGCCGGACACCTGGGTCCCAGCCCAACATCTGGCTCCCAGCAGAACATCTGCCTCCCCCAGGGACGGCCATGGGCTTGGTGATCAACACGGGCGACCGGACCATCATTGGCCGCATCGCCAGCCTGGCCTCGGGGGTGGAGAACGAGAAGACCCCCATCGCCATCGAGATCGAGCACTTCGTGGACATCATCGCCGGCCTCGCCATCTTCTTCGGCGCCACCTTCTTCGTGGTGGCCATGGTCATCGGTTACCCCTTCCTCCGCGCCATGGTCTTCTTCATGGCCATCGTGG
>NW_010433296.1:796-1336 GCF_000710305.1 Buceros rhinoceros silvestris | reverse complement strand
TTCATGGCCATCGTGGGGTCCTGCGTCCCCGAGGGGCTGCTGGCCACCGTCACGGTAGGGGCTGGGGGGGTCACCACAAAGCCTGGGTGCTATGGGGGACCTGAAGGTCTTCATGGACCCATGGAGCTCTTCTGGGACCCTCGAGGTCCCCATGGGGCTCATCTGGGACCTTTGAGGTCTTCATGGACCCATGGGGCTCATCTGGGACCTCTGAGGTCTTCATGGACCCATGGAGCTCTCCTGGGACTCTTGAGGTCCCCATGGAACCCTGGAGCTCACTGGGGAGCCTTGAGGTTCTCATGGACCCATGGGGCTCTCCTGGGACTCTTGAGGTCCTCATGGAACCCTGGGGCTCTGAAGGTCCTCATGGGTCCCATCACAACCCAGGAGTGCTATGGGGCACTTGAAGGTCCTCATGGAACCCTGGAGCTCTCCAGGGACCCTTGAGGCCCCCACGGCTCCCTCCCACCCCTGGTTGTCCCTATGAACCTCCACCACTTCCCCAAAGCTCCCCACGACCCCAAGACCACCCCAGAGTCA
>NW_010433296.1:0-317 GCF_000710305.1 Buceros rhinoceros silvestris | reverse complement strand
CAACCAGATCCACACAGCCGACACCACCGAGGACCAATCGGGTGAGCCGAGGGGCCTCGCGGCTCCACCCACCACCACCACCACCACCACCACCACCATGGTGGGCTTGGCGGTGGCTCCTCACAACCTCCTCCATGTCCTCCACCACCCAGGTCAGAGCTTCGACCAATCGTCGGAGACGTGGACCATGCTGAGCCGCGTGGTCACCCTCTGCAACCGGGCCCAGTTCAAGCCGGGCCAGGACAACGTCCCCGTGGCCAAGGTGGGGACCCGGAGGGGACTGGGGTGGGGGGGGAGGGGCCTATAGGGCCCTATAT
>NW_010433295.1:0-1427 GCF_000710305.1 Buceros rhinoceros silvestris | reverse complement strand
TTGATTTATGGTTCTCATTGGTTTTGAATTTAATTAATTTTTGTCCACCCCCTTAATCTCAGCCTGCTATGCTATTTTTCTTTGCCTGAGGCCGTAAGCCTTATTGTTTGCCCAGCTCAAACACTTTCATTCTTTTATTTAGCTCTTGGAGGAGACAAATCTGCCCTGAGGGCAAATTTGTCACTTTCGTAACCTTTCGGTTGATTCAAACTGCAACAGAACCGTAGATCACAGCATCACAGAACTGTTTTGGTTAGGAGAGACCTCCAAGATCATCAAGATCAACCGTTAACCCAGCACTGCCAGGTCACCACTAAATTATGTCCCTCAGAATTGTTTGGGTTGGAAGGGACATTAAAGGTCATGTAGTTCCAACTCCCCTGACTTGGGCAGGGACACCTTCCTACAAAGAACAGGTTGCTCGAAGCCCCATCCAACCTGGCCTGGAACACTTCCAGGGATGGGTCATCTGCAACATCTCTGGACAACTTGTTTTAGTGTCTCACCATCCTTACAGTGTAGAATTTCTTCTTTATATCTAATGTAAATCTACCTTCTTTCAAGTTTGAAATTGTTTCCTCTTGTTCTATCACTACATGTCCTTGTAAAAAGTCCCTTTCTAACTTTCCTGTAGGCCCCCTTAGGTGCTGGAAGGCAGATTATAAGGTCTCCATAGAGCCTTCGCTTCTGAGAGGCTGATCAACACCAGCTCTCTCAGCATGTTCTCACAGGAGAGGTGCTCCAGCCCCCTGATCATCTCCACGGCCCTCTTTTGGACCCACTTGAGCAGAACCATGTCTTTCTTACACTGGGGGCCTGTAGAGTGGACACAGTCCCAGCACAAAGTCCCAGTCACGTCAGATATTTACACCATGCAGCTGGATGCTTGCAAGCTCTTCGTTGATAAAATTCATATCTGGACGAGGTGGCAATCGGAACTAGACCTATCACTAGATCCATATCTGATGTTAGGTGTTATCTGGATAGCCTGGAGGAATGTGAAGCATGGGCAGAGGTCCGGAGGTCTTCTTCTTCCATTTTTCCACCCTGGACAAAACGAGCTGTGACCTCCACCCATGCAGGTGTGAATTGTCGGACTCCGTGCAATTAATGTAAGTGACAAGCCTGTCTACATCGTCCCCACGCGCATGTCTACACCAATGATGTAATCTGAAAAACTGGGTATAAATACTGCCTCAATATTGACCCCAAATTGGGACAGGAGAAGACTCGGAACCGTACTGATGGACAGATTGATGAATTCTCTCCCTCTCTCCAGCCCCCACTGGGAATGCCCTGTGGGTAAGATTCTCTGCCTCAGCCTACGCTGAGTGATACTGTTCTCCCCAAGTGCATTTTGTGTGGTAGTAATCGCAATTTTTCTTACTCCTCATGTACTGTTTGTGCATTAGCGGCTTATTGTACCA
>NW_010433294.1:1497-2341 GCF_000710305.1 Buceros rhinoceros silvestris | reverse complement strand
GCCCCCCCGCCCGCCAAAGCATGAATGGCCAATTTCCTATCAAAACAAATCTCTGTTCTAAGGGATAGACTTAACAGTGTGGTCTTTAGCAGCAGATTGGAAACTGCCCTACTGACCAATTCATATTCACAGGCTGTGCTGGGAGTCAGTGACTGATTACTCTGTTAAGAACACATCAGTGAAATCAGGTAAAAATACTGAAAAACTGAAAGAAAGAAAGAAAAAATACCCAGTTGCCCTGCTACTGTGTTTGACATAAATTGCTTATCAGCCTTAGACAGAGCTCAAATCTTAGCAATACCATCTGATTTTCCATTATGTGAATAATAAACCACTACATCTGGTTCACTGATATACTGATTTTCTTTTTGTATAGTTATATCACTCTTTAGAATGGTTTAAACTTTACCTAATGTAATTTTCAATATCTGAAAAATTAAGACTACTTAAAGGTAATAATGTTTTTATTCAGTTTTGAGTTTGTTATTCAATCCAAGAAGGAATGAATGCAGGATTCAACCTTGTTTTTTACAGGCTGTTGTAGTTTTACTCAATTTCTTTAATATTAGCCATCCCTACTTAATTTGCTTTCCTTATATTTAGTTACTATCCCTATTAACATTTTTATTTTGTGATGTATACAACAACAGCATACAATACACAACAAAATTATGTCTGGTGACACAATACTCATAATTTTGTAGTTGTTCAGGAAAAAGGCAACCAAGTTCATGTTTTAATATGATTCCAGAGAAATCATGAAAAATTGTGAAGAAATAATAAAATTTCAGCCAGACTTTGGTTGGAGAAATCACAAATATTTGATTATTTCATCACCTTTGTT
>NW_010433294.1:0-1315 GCF_000710305.1 Buceros rhinoceros silvestris | reverse complement strand
TTGGTAGAAAAAGATGATGTTGTGACGTGCGGAAATCAAACCCCGCAACCCAGATAGGTTGGAAGGCAGGTATGTTTTATTCCGCAGCCGGGTGGCAGCCGGGTGCATGGGGGATCGCTCCCCCACAGGCATGCACACTGAGCTGCTGCCAGTGTCCCCTTTACAGTAACAACATATACATAGTCATGAGGTTACGTCATACACTTATACACACGCATCACTTATCCCCGCTTCATATGGCAATGAACTAAATTTTGTTGCCATCTCTCCTGCGCATGGGTGGTAACATTCAGGTGGTCATGGGCTGGGGTCTCAGGGATGAAGTAAGTAGTCTTCCTCTCTCTGAACTTCTCAACTTTCTTCCCTGGGCATGCTCAGTTGTTCCTAGCTCGTCCTTGGCTTGTCCTTTACTTGTTGCCCAGCCACTTGTTTCAACTTGTTGCAATCTTACACTTTCGGGTCGGTCCTGTGTTTCATCCCCTCAGAACCACCACGAATCAGGACCTTTCCCCCACCCTCAGTCCACTTAGTTACAAGCCCACCTGTTTTAGCTGTCCATCAGCCACTTCGAGTAGTCCAAATGGCACGCCCCCAAACCAGCATCTGTTAACCATTCTAACTTGTTCTAAGCCCTATATCAGTTGCTCTGTGTTGTTCCTAATTTTTCAGATTTACTCTTGGTAATATTTTGATGCAATTCCCAGAGCCTACAAGAGCTGTCTTGTGAGAGATGAACTGCCTTTTTACTATTAAAAGCATTTGCCGTTAATCCCAGAAATGTCAGTGCTAAGTGCGCATAGGCATGGAAGGCTGCGAAGAATCAACAAAAGCATTATCATGAGGGGTGAACTGTTTACTTCTTGAAATGCTTTATATAAAAGAATCACTATCTTGTTAAATGCATATATTTATCTAAACTTTCTTCTTTTATTTATGTGTATGGTCAGAGAGAGGATTAATTAATATTAACATTGCCCAGTGTGAATTATTTTCTCTGTTTTCTATTCTTTGGCCTTTTACCCAAATGAAAATCAGTTTTACAGAGTCTGGAAAGGAGCATAGCTTTTGTTTAATGATACAACAACTAATCCACAACCTTTTTTAAAATTTATTTTTGCTTTCACATAATTTTCTAACTTTAGGCAGAAATCTTCTTTAGCATGTTGTAAAGGGCTTGTGTGTTTAAAAGTTTTTGCTGTTTACTCAGCAGACACTTTTTAAAACTTATTTTTTGCTGTTGTAAAATGAAATTTCTTAAGATAAAAAAAGATGCTGTTTTGATCTCCTATTAAAGAATTTGCATAAATAATATTAT
>NW_010433293.1:412-1326 GCF_000710305.1 Buceros rhinoceros silvestris | reverse complement strand
GGTGCAATGGACATGCAGGTGTAGTGAACGTTTATTTTCTTAAATATCCGCCTGTAGGTAGCGAGGCTGAACCCAAAGGAGAACACCTACAGCCTGAAGGATTCGGTATTTAAATTTGTTCAGAAAGACTGGCCTGGATACAGTGACACAGAGAAACAGTCGCTGGAGTTAATCCTTTCTACGTAAGTTCAGTTTCTGGGGGGAGGAAAAGAGCGCTTTAAAACAGCTTTTTTCTGGGAAATGAATGTCTGTCTGCCCTGTGATGAGAGAACTGAAAGGCTGGCCTGGATACAGTGAGACAGAGAAACAGTCGCTGGAGTTAATCCTGTCTAGGTAAGTTCAATCCCTGGGGAAAGGAAAAGAGCCATTTCAAAAAGCTTTTTTTCTGGGAAATGAATGTCTGTCTGCCCTGTGATGAGAGAACTGTGACATCCACCTCTTTGCCTTGTACCCTGACATGTTGGGTCCTCCTTACAGAAAATTAAATTCATCTCAGAATGGCTCCAGCACCAGTCTGCAGCCTCCAAAGACTTCTCATGGAGATGCTCCACCAACTTGTGAGGTATTGCGTGATTTTTTTTTTGACATTATTTACGGTGTGTTCAGATTTATCACACCTTTTGTTGGCTTAAAATCTGTGATGTGAACCTTGTCTTTAGCTGCTGTGTTTCCTCATTCGACAGCTAGTTTAGGTAAGAAAGATGTGTTTTCAATGGTTGCCTGTTCAGAAATGCTCCTTTTTCAGAACAGGAGCAAGATGTAATTCTGAACATGTTTTAAAATTTATTATTATTACAAAAACAGCTTTCAAATGTCAGTTACCATTGTCAACTACCGAACCAGCAGCAGAGGATATCTCACCTGACCAGCCGAGTCCAGTCATCGTTCAATGGCCACTTGCTCATCTCCAGCCA
>NW_010433293.1:0-264 GCF_000710305.1 Buceros rhinoceros silvestris | reverse complement strand
GGGGACACCAGACCTGCTGGTGGAGAACATCAGTCAAAACAGCAGTGGCATCTGGGAGGACCAGCAACCAACAGAGACCTCTTGGGCTCTTTTCGGAACCCCCACGCCTGCTGCAGTGCCAGTGGAGCCTCCCAAGCCGGCAGACAAGAAGCCTGTGCTGAAAACCACCAAAAGAAAGCACAGTGAAAGCACAACGGCAGACACCACCAACAGGGAGGAGAAAGACCTTTGCGGAGAAGAAGGTGCCAAGCTGAGAAAATGCTG
>NW_010433292.1:17624-22647 GCF_000710305.1 Buceros rhinoceros silvestris | reverse complement strand
GCTGCTTCTGTGTGGTCAACGAGGGTGGCATGGTCAGCAAACAGCAGCTCGCAAACGAACTGTCAAGGCAAACTTTCGCTCTCACCCCTCGTAGAAGGTGGCATCGATCCTCTTCTCCAATTTTTCCATGGGCCGGGGTGCTATATTCATGCCTTGGGCAATGATCCAGCTCTGCATCTGCCCTGGCAGGACGGCTTCATTACCAGCTTATGGAGGACTGCCCTTCCTCACATCCCTCAGCAGTGGATCTCTCTCAGTGTGGGTGCGGGGACTCCTTGCACAGCCCTTTCCACCCCCTCGAGCAAATGAGGAATTATCTATGAAGTAGTCTTTTACTGCTGCACGGAGAAAGCAGCATTCTTTCACTCTTGTATAGAAATCTCTCTGGGTGTCCTGTTCTAAACTCAAACGGGCACGCCAGGGAGTGTCTCGAAACTCCGCTTTTTATAGGCTTAGTCGCTGAGGCACTTGATTGATATGTCTCAGCTCCCAATAAGAAGCCAAGAGGCTGGCATATTTTCCCCACAAAAGTTGTGAGAAAGTTTTCCCACGCTTAGGGGGACAGCCCTTTCCACCCCCTCGAGCAAATGAGGAATTATCTATGAAGTAGTCTTTTACTGCTGCACGGAGAAAGCAGCATTCTTTCACTCTTGTATAGAAATCTCTCTGGGTGTCCTGTTCTAAACTCAAACGGGCACGCCAGGGAGTGTCTCGAAACTCCGCTTTTTATAGGCTTAGTCGCTGAGGCACTTGATTGATATGTCTCAGCTCCCAATAAGAAGCCAAGAGGCTGGCATATTTTCCCCACAAAAGTTGTGAGAAAGTTTTCCCACGCTTAGGGGGAAAGGGAAGGGAAGAGACAGGGGTCTCAGCCCTGCCGACGCCATCTTAACCCATTACACTTTAAAAACACTCGTCTGACTTACCTGCTTGCTGTCATCCAAGAACTTTGTGGCACAGCAAGCTGTAGAGCAGAGGGTTTCACAGCAACAGAGTTTCTCATGGTTATTTATGTTTACATAAACTAGTCAGGAAATTAAATTAGGTTATTTCATTCCCCACCTCTTCTGTATGCACTTTCAATTTTTTGCAGCATGAGAGATAAAAGATCCTGGAAAAAACCATTTTTATATATAAATTAAAATATATTAATGCAACCTTTGATCTGAATCAGGCATTGGTTCTATAAGAAAAATAATGTAAGATTATGGAAAAGAAGACTGTGTTGTAATACTTTCTCATGTTGGTGTGGGCAGCATTAATTACATGATTTCCTGAAACACTGAGTCATATAACCTATACAAATATCTATACATACTTATCTGATGGTTTGTCATGAACTGAAGATTCATGCATCCACTAAACAGACCTTCACAGTTGAATTAGCAGACTAGAAATATCACCTGCTCTGCCTAAGCAAAAGAAGGGACATGTTGTTTTCCACTGGATTTCACTAATGTTTGGTGACATTTTTTTTCACATTTTATATGATTTTCATCTTCACTTGTTCTTAATTCCTTAGCTCTGGTACTTGTAAAGTAGTTTCGTTCTCCTTCAATAAAGCATGACTTATTCAAATTACTTTTCTTTCTCTTCACATTAATATTATCAACATTGACTCTTGAGTGTTAGATCTCTGCCAATAATATTCAGCCTGAATTGGAAGGTGAAATTGCAATTATAAAATCAGTGTAAAAGAGTACTGGGGCAAAGCACATTCAGTAGAGCATATTTTAAAAGTTCTTTCCTTTCTTTTCCACGAGCACATGAGATCCCATGAGTCCAGAATTACCTCTTCAGCAATGAGCTACCCATACCTCCCCTAGAAGGTCTGTTCCTTGAGCACCACAGCTCTGGGCCCCCATGCAACAGGGTTTTTGTAACTGGTGTCTGAGACAAAGCACACTAACATCAATGGAAACATTCAAAGTCATTTCAGATGTCTTCTGATCAAAGCTTCACAGAACATGCTGTTGTATAACCATTTTTTCTTCTTAAATCTGCTTATTCCCTGATCACCTTTAAGGTGATGTACCATCAGTTCTGACTGGGATTTCACTGGCCCTCACTTGCCAGTAGTGACCAAGCACAGAATTAAATCAATCTTTGTCAGGCCTGTAATTGAGCACTTCCCTAATTTATAAGACAGCTTTTCCATTAACAGCAAAATCTTGAGAATTTAATAAAAACAGACCTTCACAAGTGCTATTGCATTGGAGAATAAAATAAAAACATTGATAAATGTGAGCCTCTTTCCTAGACTGACTTTGAAATATTCTGAGTCACAGACCCAGGTCATATTCTGACAACAATTAGGAACACTAAAATAAATAGGTGGCAATTCTTTGTTATGACAGGCTATGCAAAGTTGGGGTTTTTTTCCCAACTAACACAGTAGTCTGTGGCTATGAATTATGTTATTACAGTGTGACTGCTAGTTCTTATGTATCTGTACTGTTATGGCCCTTTTAGAGCATAACTTCTTTGTTTTAAACCTAATTCAGCTGAGCCTATGAAATTTTGCACAGAGGGATGGAAATATCTCCTGAATTTTTGCTGGAATTATTTCCATTGCCAAACTAAGCCACTTACTCAAACTCAACTTGAATATATTTCCTTTGGTTTTTCTAACAAATCCTTGGATGTCTCATCAATTAAGACACTTAAACTAGACCAGATAAATCATTAAAAACTGCAAGAGCCATGACAGAGAGATGGATTGATGACCTAACAGGTATTTTCTATATTTAAAAGCTGCATCCTTGTTGTCAGTTCTAGTGTTTTTGTCAAGCTTGAATCAAGCCTTATTTTTACGGTTTTGTGAAGTTAAAAAATATTTAGTTGTTTCACTGATTTTTCTACAGTTCTTCTCTTCCACTTTCTGAATGTGTTTGAATTTGGAAAAGAATACTAATCCCATTGCAGAACTTGTTGATGCAAAAGTTTCAACATCTCTTTGAAGTGAAAATTATGTTTAGAAGGTGCTTATTTTAAAGAAATACAAATACTGATTCTTTGAGATTTATTATGCATAATAATGCTGCATTCTTTTAAATTTTTGTCATTTATGCAAATACACACAAATATACTATCTAGAATACTGGCTGTTTATAAACTTCTGTAGACTACGTAAAGGTTTTAGATCAATCAGCACTAAGGCTAACAGACTGTCAGTCAAATTGAACACAGGGTTTTTGAAGCACCATAGGAATCAAGAAAAAGGAATATGTCATATATGCTGTAGAAGCAAGAAAAAGAGGAAACAGGAGTTTAGTGTGTAATATTTTTTGTCCCACTGATAACAGACTTAAAATTTAAATGTTAAAACCCTTATCATTGCAGATACTAAGTATGAGGATTTTTCTGTTTTTAACAGATTGATAATTAAGAATTATGACAAGCTTTTGATGACAGATATATGATCACAACCACAAACACAATAGAACATTAATGTATGCTGGTGGAGCAGGGAAAAGGGATAAAAAAAATCTCTAAATAAAGTTCTTAAGCCAAACAAAACACAGATGGAAGTAGAAGAGTTAATATCAGCATTCGATATTCCAGACAGAGCACTATAGCATTCTAGTAGATATCTGTCCATTTGAAGTATTGCTTACACACACAGAAAAAACCTACACAACTCAGATTGGCAGTTGCATGTAAGTAGCATCAGATTGTCTAAATTCAAGCCTAAAACATAAGTCCTAACGTGCAAAATTTTGAAGTACTGGAAGGAGAACCAAAATTGGAATTGGTGTAAAGGTTTAGAGCTGAGCCAGCTTCAGACGAATGACTGATGCTCTCTTATTACCCCCTCCCCCCTCCCCTCCTTCCCAAAGACAGGAAAGAGAAAAAGAGTAAGAGAGAGAGACTTATGGTTTGGAAAAGAAAACTAAAACTGCTTTAATGAGAATAATAACAATAATAAAATCAAATATGTACAAATGTATCCAATGCCAATACAGACTCCAAGCCCCCTGGTGGCAACCGCGTCACCATCACCACTGATGCTGTGGGCAGGAACTGGGGAAGGCCCAGGCTGGGCTCAGCAGCAGACAGGAACTGGATGCAGGAGCTGGATTCCAGAACTGAATTCAGGAATGCATGGATTGGGATCGAAGGCAGAACGGACAGAGTCCTCCTCAGATGTCGGCCATTGTAGAAGAGAGCAAGTGGGAGCAAGACCCTCAGCTTTATACCAAATATGATGTCTGTGGAATGGAACACCTCGTTGGTCGGTGTAGGGTCATCAGTCCTGTCCCGTCCTCCCACAGGTGTGGCCTCTAACTTACTGCACTGCCACTGTTGGACACAGGATTTAGCAGTGACCTTGGTCTCCATAGGAGCAAGTATCAGCAAGGGCCTTCCTTTCTGCACACCGGTCCTTGGTACTAACTGTAAACATCAAGCGTTGTCACTTCTACAAGCAAACACTGTCTGCACAAATGTGCCATTAACTTCAGACAGTGCAGTCACTGAGAAGAGACTGAGCTGAAAAGTAAAATCTCTGAGCAGAATGAGTTCTGTTCTAACTCAAACCAAAACAATTGAAAATATAAAACAGGAGCACTGGGGTGGTGGAGATGGGGGCTGAAATAAAAATCAGAACACACATAATTCAGTGGAAGTGAAAAACTTTGGAAGAAGTAATCCTCACAATGAAGGGATGGGAATGAATCTTATAATCCTCATGCTACTGGAAAAGGCGTTGGGACTTTGATCTATGTCCTGTATGTAAGATACTTCATTAAGAAACATTCCAAAGCACCCATTCTCTCTGTAACTGAGACTTGTGTTCCATTTTGGGTGAAAGAGTGGGACAGTTGGGATCAGCAGCTCTTCTTAATATATTTTAAGTTCTCTGCCCTCTCTAGAGGAGGAACTAAGGCAGAAGGCCGAACTTACACACCTTCTGGTTGTCACTCAGTGTTGGACTCCTACTCCTTTGGTCTCCAGATCCCACAGTCACTTGTTTTCCCACACCTGCTGCTCCCACACCACCTCTTATTTCTCTAGAGGAAAG
>NW_010433292.1:4888-17531 GCF_000710305.1 Buceros rhinoceros silvestris | reverse complement strand
GAAAGAGAGTCAAAAGGCAGAGAGAACAAATGAAAAGTGGTTTGAAATCCCTTCATGCCAAACCACTCTCTCCTTTAACAGTGGCCAGTGAGTAAAAATTTTATATCATCACTGTTTAGACACTGTGGATTCAGCTTTTTCAGCCTCAGTTGAACATGCCTCTATGCATATCAAGGTTTTACTGTTAGTATCCCTAGACTATTACCTAGTTGCATATCTCTAATGACTGCAGTAGTGGTTGTGGGCTGCAGCCTCCAGCCAAAGGTTACTTTACCATTCTGCCAGCAATGACAGTGGTTCTTGTGCCCCTTCAGACACGAGGAAATGTTTTTCTTCTGCATCCTTTGGGACTCCTAAACTACTATGACTTCCTCTGGTGTCTGTGGCTCCAGATACTGAGGCAGTCGTTTGTGGCAACTGGAACAAACCTAGTCCCTAACTGAGTAACGTAGTGGCCCATTCAGAACTGGACAGTGAGCTCTTCAGTGGTTTACTACCTTGATCAAAGATTAAATCTTGAATTTGACTTGTACTGTCGATTGCAATGAAGTGGTTCAATAAGGCAACAGTTAGGTAGAACAATTTCTCTTTGAAATACTTAAAGAAACAGTTCTTGATTGATTCTGGAGAATCTTCTTTAGTTTTGACCTTTATGATGGCATCTTGCTGACCATTTGACTGGTTTCAGTTTAGATGTTAACTTTCTAAAACTGTAATGTTTAATTTAAATGTTTAATTCACCTTAACCTCAGTGGATTATTGCATGTTTTTTTAGTAATCACAGAATCACAGAATGGTTAGATTGGTAGGAATCTCTCTGGAGATCATCTGATTCAACCTCTCTGCTCAGTCACAGTCATATAAAGCAGGTTGCCCAGGAACATGTCTAGTTGGATTTTAAATATCTCTACAGACAGAGGCTTTATAACATCTCTGGGAAATAAGTTCCAACATTTGACCACTCTCACAGTAAAAAAAAATGTTTGTGTTCAGCCAGAATTTCACTTGTTTTTAATTTTCCCCATTGTCTCTTGTCAGTAGGCTCTACTAGGAAGAATCTAGTTCCCTCTTCTTCATTCCATTCCATCAGGTATTTATATAGGATCTTCCTGAGCCTTCTCTCTTTCAGACTGAATAGTTCCAGCTCACCCAACATCTCCTCACTTGAAAGATGCTCCTATCGCTTGATCATATTTGCGTCTCTGTGCTGGACTCACTCCGGTAAGTCCATATCTTTCTAGTACTGGGGAGACCAGAATTTATGGAAGGGATCAGTGGTCTCATTCAAGTGACCTGGTCACCGTTTTACTTCCTGTATTTAAAAAAAGACATAAGCTGAAATAGTACTAATGGGTATCTTTATTGGTTGTTTTTCATGCCCGCAGTGAGGTGAATTGGAAGAGAGGCTGAGATATCCTCTTACCTCTACTTTTAGTCCTTCACTTCCAGTTAAGGCATGCAGTTTGCACCCACACACACCCAAGGGTACTCATTCTGTGGATAAACAGAGGGCTCAAGTTTCCAGGGCTGTTAATCTGACACCTTTCACTGCACTAAATTGATTTAAAATTCTAAAAACAATTATTCATATATTGTATGAGGCATTTTCATTGGCATTGCATCAGATCCTCATGTCCTTTGGTCACGATACTGTGTCAAAAGAATCATTACACTTCTATCATAATGTTTTATCACTGCTTTATGCAACCGAGACTTTTTTCTCTTTGAAACGCTTAAAAAAGATCCATTTTGTAAAGTAAACCTTTACATTTCTAACAAAATATTTCAGCTTACAAGCTGTCAGTTTGAGAGTCAAAGGAGAGTAATAAAATCTTTCAATATCCTATCTAACAATATCTTCATATCTATATGCACACCAGAATTAATTTTTAACATCTTTAACTGACTTATGTTTTCAATAACTTATAATTTTTATGCAGACTGACAATGTCTATGCCAAGTTTTAGCCTGCTACAGATTAAAACAGCTAAGGTATAAACCCCTGAAAAATGGGGCTTATAATGGAAATGGCAACTGACCCTTAACTGTAGCGGTGTTACCGGATGCTGCTGTAATAAGCTTCCCTAGATGCCGTGGTGTAAATGTATTAGCTGTACTAAGAGACCCACTCCTGGTATAATTATGTTAGGAACCAATAAGACAGCTCAGAAATCAATATGCTAAGACAGATAGAGTAAAGGACCATGGCCAGCAAACTCGGAATAGATTAGTCTGGCAGGTCCCTAGCTGAGCCATGAAGAAGGGGATATCACTGCTGTTGTAAGAAAGCCATTAATTGTAAATTTTCCTGAATAAGGAACTTGAAGGGAGAGCTTAGGCTGTTGTTCATACCACTCAGTGTAGGCTGCAACTATTATTGATCAACAGTTAAGCTTTTTATTCTTATTTGAAGAACCAACTGTGCAAAAAAATCTAAAATGTGGAGGAAGAGGGTGCTTCTTTTGTTTTCTTTTATTTCTTAAAGAAATAAAGAAAACTGCCCATTCAGTGATAAGTTTTCTCTTTTAATTTGGTTTCACTATTTTTAAAACAATGAGACACTAAAATTTTGCCAGATTTCCTTTCCCAAAAGAAGCTAGCCCTGTAGAACTGAGTTAATTATCTAGTCAATAAAATTCTACAAGTGTGGTATGATTGATATGATGTGATAAAAATAGGTACTGCTCTTAACAGAATTTTTAGTCTTATCAAATTAACTTGTGCTATTAAATACAACGGTGCTCCATAATAATTAAAGCTATAACAATGAGAATTTTGCTGCTGATAATTTCTACTAATTTCAGTTGATTTTTTTCTGGCTTTTTTTTTATGTGAGAGTAATTTGCTTAATAAACAAACATAATATAATTCAGTGACAGTTCTAGGAAAAAAAAATAAATGAAATGGAAAGGAAACAAAGGACAACCTTTTGTGGTTATAGTATGGCACATCTGCTCATGTCCAATCAAACTTTCAAAAGCGTAGTAGTAAACAAAAGCAGCCATCAAGCAGGGACAAAGTCACAGACATAAGTGGTTTGAATGAGTGTGCAATTTCTGCCCATACGACCATCCTGACACAATTGCTCTAATTTTCTTTCCAGAAATGACTGATAAAAGATTTAGGTAATTGCTATGGAGACAGACTTCCTTCCATCACGGGGTATCTTGAATAATACAGCCTCAGGGTCAGAAGATGGAGTGTCAGTTTCTGCAGAGTCCTAAATTAATACTTGTCCCTGTTTCAGCTATACTTCCTGTACGTCTAATGAAGTGAATGTAATTTATTTTGACAATGTATTGAAAATCACTTGATCAAATGACTATTCTGTAATGAACACAAAACACCATAGAGCCTTGAAAACTATACCTAAAAAAAGACATAAATATACATCAATTTTTCGAAGCACATATTCCTCTCTTGCAAATGTTGCATGTGTTTAACATAAGATAAAATAAAATAGTTTCTAAAAGCTCAATGATTCATGTGATTTTTTAAAAAGAGCTTTCTGTGATGCTTCTGTTCGACCTGTGTCCATTCAGGTCATGACCTTGTCCCCTGTAATCAAAGGTAATTTATCTAGGTGATCTCTGTACTCCCAAGTATCGAGTGGCACTCACAATGAAATTCAGGAAACTGTCCCAAAAGCTAATGTGTAGTAAGAAGGTTTAGAAGCACGGTAGAATAGCTCCAATGGAAACTAAAATTCATGCAGGAACAGTCCATTTTAAGGCATATCTTGTATACCAACCAATCAGTAAAATTTCAAAGCTTCAGACATTCAACAGCAAATGAAATCAGGTGGGTACAAATGAAAGATACCTACATGGCTGTCATATATTGCTCGCAATTATATAGCATATAAAAATACAAAATTTGTGTCTTTCCTAATGATAAATATTCCTTCTTCAGGATTCGAAGTGCTTTATAACATTTTAATTTAAAAATATCTGAATTTTTTAAGGGCGAACACAATCATTTACAAAAACACAGTATGAAATAAAAATATTGATTATTAGTTCCTTTTCCCACTCTTTTAGATGAAAAAAAAAAGGTGTTTTCAAGACATAATTTTAAAAATAGTGCATCTGAAATGTACATTAATTAACTGAAGATGTTTTGGAAACTAAGTAAACCTGTCATGAGCTTGCCAAGGCTGCCAATGTAAAGGCAAACAGCTGTACAATGGCAGCAGAGAGCACTGTGTTGTGTTTAAATACAGTCAGGCAGAAGCCAGTGGATAATGCTCAGTAATGGGTTAATCAATACTTATTATGGTTTTATTGGTTCACTAAAGAGAGAACAGAACCTAGTGAGCACAGAGTCGAAAAATCACTGCATCTGATCTAGATAACATCTTCTCTCCCTTAGGGATTTCCCTATTCAAGAATCCAATTTACCATGCCTGATTGACAAGGATTGGATCCTAGGGAATCACATAACTCTTTTTAGGACCCAATAAAATCCTAATGGATTTGTCTGACCGGTCAGGAGATTCAAGTTTTACTAAACTGAGGGGCTTTGTTGCAATTAGCCTGTATTCTACTTGCAGTTGAAAAGCTATTAGGAGTCATTGCTTTCTAAAACGCTGGAGTCATGCTGGGTTCTGAATGCCAGATAGAGTTACCTTTCTTTGCAAAAGGAGACTGCTACAATTGATCACAAAATTCAGAAAGCTTAATGTTAAATCACATTAAATTGGTGACCCAAATGATGAAAAATAGTATCTTTCAAGTTAAGGGCAATACTTTTCTTTTGCATTTTATGCCATGAAAAAATACCATACAGCAGAGTTCATACAGCCTCTGAAATATGTTTTCAAGAATAAATGCATTATTTAAACTAGTATATTGAACACCTGTAAAATAAACAGAATAAATAAAGACATTGTACTTGAAATTATTTGTGTCGATCTGTTAATCATTGTGGAGTATTATTTGCTAATCATAGAATCATGGAATGGTGTGGGTTGGATGGGAACTTAAAGATCATATAGTTCCAGCCTCACTGACATATGTAGGGACACCCTCCACTATATCAGGTTTCTCAAAGGCCCATCCCACTTGGCCTTGAACGCTGCCAGCTACGGGACATCCACAAGCTCTCTGGGCAACATGTTCCCGTGTCTCACCATCCTCACAGAAAAGAACTTCTTCCTTGCATCTAATCTAAATCTACCCTCTTTCAGTTTAAAGCCATTACTCCCGATCCTATCACTACATGCCCCCTGTACATACTGCAAGGTCTTCCTGGAGCCTTCTCTTCTCCAGGTTGAACAACCCCAACCCTCTCAGCTTGTGTTCACAGGGGAGGTGCTCCACCCTTCTGATCATCATCGTGGCCCTTCTCTGAATTTGTTCCAGCAGGTCCACGTCCTTTTTATGTTGGGGGCCCCGGAGCTGAACACAGTACTCCAGGTGGGGTCTCATGAGTGCAGGGTAGAGGGGAAGAATCACCTCCCTCAAACTGCTGGCCTAGCCTCTCTGCTTTTGGTGCAGCCCAGTATGCAATTGGCTTTCTGGGCTGCAAGAGCACATTGCTGATTCATATTCAGTTTTTCATTTACCAACACTGCCAAGTCCTTCTCCAATGGGCTGCTCTTGATCTACTCATCAGCCAGCTGTATTTGTGTTTGGGTTTGCCCCCATTCATGTACAGAACATTGCACTTGGTCTTGTTGAACTTCATGAGGTTTGCCCAGCCCCAACGCTCAAGCCTGCCAAGGTCCCTCTGGATGACATCCCTTCCCTCCAGCGTGTTGACCACACCACACAGCTTGGTATCCTTGGCAAACCTGGTGATGGTACACTCAATCCCAATGCCCATGTTGCTGAGAAAGATCTTAAATAATGCTGGTCCCAATATCGACTCCTGAAGGATGCCGTTCATAGCTGCTTTCCACCCAGATGTTGAGCTGTTGACGGCAACACTTTGAGTGTAAACATCCATCCAGTTCCTCATCCATTGAGTGGTCTGTCTGTGAAATCCATGCCTTTCCAATTTAGAGACAAGGATGTTGTGTGAGATAGTGTCAAATACTTTGCAAAAGTCAAGGTAGTGAGTTGTTCTTCCGTTATTCACCAGTGATGTAACCCAGCTGTAGTATGCCATCAAATTTTTCAGTTGTGATTTGACCTTGGTGGGGCCATGATGACTGTCACAAATCAATTTTTAGTTTCCATGTGCCTTAGCACGGTTTTGAAGAGGATCCATTCCATGATCTTGCCAGGCATAGAGGTGAGAGTGACTCTCCTGTAGTTCTCTAGGTCTTCCTTTTTCCCTGCTTTTAAAAATGGGAGTTATGTTTCCCCTTTTACAGTCAGCAGGATCTTCACCGTTCTGCCATGATGTCCCAGTTTAGAAAAAAAAACCGGTTTGATTATGCAAAAAACTGGTTTGTTTTAAAATGACCAATTGTGATGTATTCCTCCCCTTTATGTTCTCACATCTCACTGGTTGTGAACACTTTGGTGGGCTCTCTGTTCCTTAAAAACCCTGTGGGCACTGGGGCTTGGGGGCTGACTTGGGGCTTGCACTTCCGGGCTGCCTGGGGCTTTCTCTTGGTGTGCTGGCTCAGACCTGCCTCTGCCTCTTCTCCTGGTCGGCTGAGACTGCCTCGCCTCTTTGCTGACTGGCAACTCTAGACCTGCCTGCCTTCCTCTTACACCAGCGCCTGGACCCTTGTGACTGTGGTTGCTATTCCCCACGCCATAGGGGACTGCCTTCCCTGGTGCCACTGCCGTTTTCTGCTCCCAGCGTGCTCTGGAGCAGCTGTTTCCTTTGCTGCCTGGACCCTTGCTTCAAGCTTGTCTCTACTCGCTGTGTTTGCTTGCCGCTACTACCACTACCTCCTTCTGCCTGCTCAAGCTTTGCCATGCCGCGAATCTGCCAGCCACATGGCTGCCGCCATTCTGAAACTGCTGGGTACTGGGTTTTTTTGTTTCATTTTTGTTTCCCTAACTGCAGGTTAACCCTTGCTGCACCAACATTCCAATCCCATATAAAACTGTTAATATTTCATTTGTTTTTCTGTATATAATATTTTTCTAGTGTCATTAAACTTGTTTTAGTTTCCCAAAGTTAAGAGGTTTCACAAACTTTCTTTCTTCCTATCTCTGCTTTTAGTGCTTTCTTTCCCAGAACAGGAGGGAGGTTATTTAGAGAAAGAATGAATTCATCCTGTGATTGGCATACCTTGACCACTCAGTGCCACAGGACTTCTCAAATAGGATGGATAATGCCTAGCCACTTCATCTGCCAGTTCTTTCAGGACCTGCGGATACATTTCACCAGGTCCCATGCACTTTCGGTTTCATAGATGGTGTCGAACGTGACCTCCTATGGTGAGAGATTCTTCATTCTCCCAGTCCCTGCCTTTGCCTTCTGTGACTTGGGTGGTGTGGCTGGAGCACTTGCCAGTTAAGACACAGGAAAAAAATATCAGTGAGTATATCTCAGCTTTCTCCATGTCTTGGGTAACCAGATCTTCCTTTTCCCTCCATTTTCCCTTGTCTTCCTTTCATCACCGACATACCAACAGAGGCTTTCCTTGTTGCTCTTGACATCCCTAGCCAGATTTAATTCTATCAGAGCTTTGACTTTCCTAACATGGTTCCTGGCTGCTCGGACAATTTCTCTGCACTCTTCCCAGGATACCTGTCCTTCCTTCCACCCTCTTTAGGCTCCCTTTACATGTATGAGTTTTGCCAGGAGGTCCTTGTTCGTCCACTCAGGCCTTCTGGTGTTTTTGTCTGACTTCCTCTTTGTTGAGATACATCACTCCTGAGCTTGGAGAAGGAGATCCTTGAATATTAACAAGCTTTCTTGGACCTCTCTTCCTTCCAGGACTTGATCCCACAGAACTCTACAAGCAGGCCCCTGAAAAGGCCTGCTCTCATGAAGTCCAGGGTAGTGAGCTTGCCATGTGCCCTCTTCACTGCCTTATGGATCTTGAGCTCCACCATTTAACAATCACTGCAGCCAAGGCTGCTGTTGAGCTTCACATTCCCCACCAGCCCCTCCTTGGTGGTGAGAACAAGGTCCAGATTAGCACCTCTTCTCATTGCCTCTTCTGTCATTTGGAGAAGGTAATTATCATCAATGAATTCTAGGAATCTCCTGATTTGCTTATGCCCTGCTGTGTTGTGCCTCCAATAGATATCAGGGTGGTTGAAGTCCCCCATGACGACCAGGACTTGTGAATGTGTGACTGCTCCTACGTGTTTATATCAGGCCTTATCTGCAGAGTCTTCCTGGTCAGATGGCCTATAGCAGACCCTCACTATAATGTCACCTGACCTTGCCCTCCCCTTATTCCTGACCAATAAGCTTTTGGTCAGCTCCTCATCCATCCCCAGACAGAACTCCTTGCACTCCATCTGGTCATTGATATAGAGGGCGACACCTCCTCATCTCCCCTGTCCTTCCTAAAGAGCTTGCATCCTTCCATTCCAACACTCCAGTCATGGGAGCCGTTCCACCACATCTTCATGATACCAGTAAGATCATAGACCTGTAGATGTGCACACATGTCTATCTCCTCTTGCTTATACCCCGCGCTACATGCGTTTGCATAGAGGCATTTAAGATCATTAATTTGAAACATTAATATTTCAATTTTATTAATATTATTGTTTCTTTTGTTTTAATCTTGTGGATATTTATATCAAAAAGAATATCAGTTCAAGGCTGAGTGGCTGCTTGTTTCACTCAGAGCCATAGCCTGCCATCAATAGTCAATAGGACGTATCCTTTGAGAAACGAAATGTTGTGGCAGCCTATTCCTGGCCTGGAAAAGTAACAGGAATGCTCTAGACTGGATCCCAAGTGTTGGGTATGACAGTCTTGGATTAGTTACCAGACCATGCCTCAGCTGCATGTTTCAAGCCTAAGTGATTCTTTTGTACCATAATTGAAGAAACTTCTTCCTGTGTTTTCTGAGCAGCGCGTTTACAGGGACAGCAAGTGTCATGCCAGCTGACACTGCTATGAAGGTAGATGTTAATTTATCTCCCTAATGAGAAAAATAGAAGCTATTTAATACATAGGTTTTTTTATTAGAATCATACCGGACTATTTGCAGAAATTCAGCAGCTATTGCTTGCTGTTGCTTTTATAGCATTTATGTAATGAAAAAGTGTTGTTCTTTCACCTCATGCATGATATTCATTTATGTTGTACTTGATTTGTTTATAAATTAACATAAAAAGCAGAAATGGATATAAACAAAATTTAAAGGAATCCATAGGTACATACTAAAACAATACAAATTTTGATCTAATATTTTTTGATGTTTTGATCAAATATCTTCTTTTGGAAGGAAAGACTGAAGACATAATAGCAACACTGCTTTTTGGATTTTCTTCCCTCTTATTCCTTCAAGATGGTAGTGTTTGCTAAGAACATCAATAGAAATCTGGCAAAAATTCAGTGATCTGCTTCATACTGCTCCATTTCCTTGTTATCTACAAGCAACAGTGAAATATCTGAAGTAGGAGGTCTACAAAAAGACAAAAACTTTAGGTTGTATTATGTTTTATCATGATGCTTTCATCACTCAGTGGAGTAAGGAAAAAATTGCCTTTGAAATCTTGTTAGCAACTTCCAAACATTTTTCTTTAGTAATCCCAGTCTATGTTTTATCAGTTTTCACATGTGTCCTTAGACAGATTGAAACTTAATTCACTTAACTTCAGCTAAAAATGAATCATTGAACAGAATTTAGGCATTTAAGCTACTTCTGCAGTCAACGGAAAAGATGAGCATCTTTGGAAAATGCTTAATCTCAAGCTACAGTAGGGATCACTACTGTCTCTTGGAAATGGATATTTTTATGGAACTCAGATGACTAGCTGAGAGTAGAAATACAATTTTTAAATGGTTAAAATTAAACTAAGCACATCTCTCCCACACTCATGAAAGTGTCTGAGGGAGAGCAAATGAAACTAAAGAATTGTTAAATCCTCAAATGATTGTAAATCTTTTCTAAACACTGGAACTTCTTTTGAAGTTCAGTTGCTTAAAGGGCTTTTCTCTACCTCTTATAGTTACATATATCTAAACATCTAATAAAAATTTGTAAGGAATTTCTTTAGAAAATATTCCTCACCCACAGATCAGCTATTTTTCAAGACATAGTGACTGATTTTATGGAAATTTATTACTCCAGGAAAATATATGTTGGACAGCACTAGAGCTTGAAGTCTTTTATTTATTTCATGAAAAACAATAGCGTGGTTAATGGCAAGTCAGTTATCCCATATCATCCCCTTATTGTGCCTTGTTTTATGGTAGCTTTTCAATCTTTTATAGTGTGGAACATATTTTAATGGACAGATTATTTAGAGTCTGCCTTACCTCTCCCAAATCACAGTCACATAGACCCATTCTTTTTGACTGCCTCACAACACTCTAGTAAGTAGACTAATTGCTTCTAATGAACATATACGTTAGGAAAATATGTAGGTCAAAATTTTGAAGAGTGAATATTGGCTTGGAATGCTCACCTTGAGTCACAGAAGTGACCTTCATTTTAGTAGAGAGGTAACCATCTTCTGAAAATCACCAAATTTCTTACAGATTATAAAGTGCATGTAAGGTATTTCCAGGCCTCTTTAGAAATTCTTTTCAGTCTCAAAGTTGAAACAAAACTGCAAATTTTATAAAGTTTTCACTTCGATTTCAACCTTTAAAGTACTTAATTTGCTTCTCAAAAACCATAATGCAATGCAACAGTGAACATGACTATAATGTTATTTAAAGCAATTTCTCTTTGAAAAACGTCTCTGGTTTCAGCATTCTCAACCCTTTCGGCTTGGAGATGTGTTCGTCAGACACGTTGTGTCCAAGTTGTTCCAGTTAACTGCACCTGTTCGAAAGCAATAAAAAGAAACACAGTGATGTTCCTAACAAAATCTGTATTTTGAAAGCTGAACTCCTAAAGTATAGTTCTAGAGTCTATGTAGATACATATGGAGTACAAAAGGTGTCCTGGATACTGAGTCTACCCCATAGTTCCAAAAATCAGTCTGATTTTCCTCAGGTGCCAAACACAGGGACAGGTAAATGAATAAAACTTAACTTTGAATTTCCTTACTTTACATAATAGTACCATTTCCTGGCATTATTGAAGTGCAGATTTCTCCCCGTGACTATGAATCAATTACCTACTTTTCCTGTTTTCTGATGTGAAGATGGTATGGACACTGACTGTGCATTCTCAGGATATCTGCTTCTATTAGCATTTCAAAGTTATTTCAAAGGGATCTAAAGTTTCAGTCAAAAGTGAGCTATTTACTCTTGTTTGCTGTGATCACTCTGTTCCATTTTAAAATGTAAGTTTATTCATACATAGATTAAAAAATGGGTTTTATTTTGTTTTTCATCACCAGCTGAATTGAAAATAAAAGTGCTAAACTTACGCATTGCAAGCCAAATTCTAGCTGTACACAGAAAATGTACATTACACATGTAATTTACATGTATATACATGTTTTTTGTGTGGTTGGGTTTTTTTTAACACAGTATAGGGTCTTGCTAACAGAAACAAAACAAATGCAGAAGTCATTCTGCCTTGTGACGTACCCTGTTGTGTTATTCTTCTGATCATTTATTTTGTTTGGTTTCATTAATGACCGTTAGTGCAAAGAGGCTATGGTCTTTTAAATCTGTTCCACACATTTTATTGCCTTTCACTTGGAAGATTTCTCCCCACTTTGTTATATTAATAAATGTTAATATAACATCAATTAAAAAAAAATAAAACCAAACTTTTTTTTCTGCCTCTTAAGCTGTCGTGTCTGCTCTGGGCGCCTTTATCTGCCAAATGAATGGTATTAGGAGAAAATACGTATCAGTGTTGCAGAAAGTTCAATTTTAGGCCTTTTTTCTCATGCCAAAGCACAGGTGCTCAGATACACCTAATTACAGCAGTAATTAAAGTTATTACCTTACCTGTTTATTCAAGGGCACAAGGACTTCTAATGGGAACAAATCAAGATATAAAGACTTGCTGTCAATTAAGCTTGAAGGCTTGAGGAGATAATGAAGGAGGTTTGGAGTCAGGTTTCAGTTCTGTACAATAACAAAAGTAGTAATTCAGTACCTCTTACTTTTCCTGGAACCATCCCAACAGTTCAGGAGAAGAAAGACAAGAAGATTACCTCGGTAATGCGATCTTAAGGGTACCACAGAATAATGGTGTTCTCCTGCAGCCACATCTACGGCAGAGCCTGCTGCCAACAGAAGATGGGACCGCTACAAATATACAATCTGAGAACAACAAATCTGTTCAGCTTCTTGTCACAGGTCCTGTCACTACAGTGCAGACCACAGAAGAACAGGAGAAATGTGACTGCTGTGGGCAGTGCACTCATGAGTCCTTGTCTTAGTAAAATGGCATGACATGACTAGTGCTACTTTCACAGAGATGAAGTTTAGGACTGACAGTACATTGAAAATATCCTTCTGCTACATGTTTTCTTAGAGAGTGTGCCTCCATTAAGGTAAGAAAAGAGGAACTATGGCAACTATAGGGCAAGATATGTGAGTCACTGAGCTTCTGCACTTGTTTTATCATTAGTTCTATTATTTTGAACCTAGCAGGTTCAGAAAAATTATGTCATACTGACTGGGAATATTCCTG
>NW_010433292.1:2280-4781 GCF_000710305.1 Buceros rhinoceros silvestris | reverse complement strand
ATTGCTTATGGGCTTTAATATAACTGTGTACGTGCACATAACTTAGGATAGACAACTACAGAGTTTGTTTGTATATTATCAGCCAACTGAAAATATCAAATGTGAATCACTTAATGCATTAGATTAGTCACACGTTTTAAATACTCTGTTCTTGCTGTCTGATTTCATTACATACATTTTACAGCAAATTAGTAAGAATGTTTCTTGATAAGTTGGAAAGTAGTACATTTCAGTTATAGCTATTATATTTTGTTTCTTTGAAGCTGGCAGTTCCAAATATTAATGAAAATACAGAACTTCTTCTAAAAGGTAACTGTAGCAAGAGGGAAAATAAATACTTATATTTTCCTTTTTGATCTGATAGGTGCAGGTCTGCAAAGAGAGGAAGACATTAAATTGTGATAACAGTCTCTTTTATTGCATGTGTCCCACAAATAAAGAAACAGGTTTTATATGCTAGCACGGTGACAATTTACAACCACAGGTGCATGATACCTGGTCAGAATCTGTTCACACCAAAGTGAAACACCAGCATGCCATTGATTAGAGCTAGGACTAAAACATGGGCTTTCTTCACTTTTACAATAAATCTGATATCTTTTTCCAAGAAAAATTGGAAAATATGTCATAGTGTTATATGTAGGTCCTTCACAAGCTACACATTTATAATGTAGTTGAGGAGGATTTATTCCACTGGTCAAGCTAAGTGCTAAGTCCCTATGACTTCCATTCCTACACTTATTTTCTCAGGCCATGGTGTCCCTTAAGGAACCATCGGGAAACAAATGGGGTCTGGATGTTAATTTAAAGCCAGGACCTTGCAAACAGATCCATTCACACGTCCCATTGATTTCATTAACTTCGCAAGATGCAAAATGCAGGCCCAAGGATTACGTTAGTTCCGTGTAGGGACTTTGAAGAAGATCTTCAAGGTTAAGGGAGGTGTGAAAAATGTTTCTTCCTTCAGTATTTTGAGGCTCTTCTGATGTTGTCTGAGTCACTCTAAAGAAGATTAGAACCTCAGGGAAAAATTTAGAGAAGTGTTTTATTTACATATAATTCTTTTATATATTTTCTCTTTTCTTTCCACTCTGCTCTTTTGTTAAAAGAAACACCATAGACTCCTGTAGTTTCCTACTGATTACTCCCAACCCAATGTCCTAATCTTCTATTTATTACATCACTAGTGGTTATTATAGAAATTACTGAGGTTACAAGCAATGTTATGATTTTAATGGTGGAACAAGCAGTGCGAAAAAAATGGGCATTAAGTAAATATGTAACACTCCTGGGGTATATAATTTGTTCATGACCTGGTAATTTTTCCTGTTAAAGTCAAGAGATTTCATATAAATAGTCAAATTTGCAACACTGACTCCAGGACAACCGCTATCCCAAAGTCTTCCAATGGAGTCATTGGGTTTGATTCCAACTTCCACAGCAACAGAGGCCCCAGTCTTCTGAAGAGACAAAGAAATGTTAATGGACTTTTCCTATTACTCAAAACTGAAACACTCCTCCACTGTGAGGTGAGGTAACAAAGAGTTATTAAGGGAAACCCTGAAACCTTGCAAATGCATGGACAACTAGGTACAAACATCCTACTTTAACTACTTAGTTTATCTAGCCTAAGGCCTTAAATACAGATCTTGAACAGGATTAGAATTTGCTTCACTGACTGTCGACAGGAGGCCACTTCTTCAGGAAGTGTCTATAGCCAAGTGATAGTGAGCACAAGGCACAAAACACCTGATCTCACATCACACCTGTGGTAGACAGAAGCATTGCACTACTTTGTCCCCTAGTGATGCTCTGACTTGGAAGTCATGCATTCTGGCTCCTGCTCCCTCGGTCATGTGGTGCACACATATATAATATTTTACATTAGCCTATTGCTTCTCTGAAAAAAAATTATTAACAAGGAGTAGGAAGTTTCAAGCTCTGTAAGGGTGAGGATGGGCTAAAATTCAGGACTGATACTTTTTGGACACATACCTTTGCTTGTGTAGTCTAAAATATTCCTAAATTGAAGAATGAACTTCACAATGGCTATGACCCTTCTGGGATCTCTTGCAGGTGCCCAGCAGCTTCAGCTGAGCTTCCTTGGCATACATTGCACCGTGATGTCAGCAGAGAGGGAGATGCAGGATGAGAAAAGGCTAGAGTGTTTGAGATACTTCTGGAGAAGAAGCAGGCTTTCCATTACATTTACCTCCTGACAATGATTAATTTAGATTGTAATTTCCTCCAGGCAGGGATCCATTGCTATTTTAGAGTGAGATTTTCTACATACCATAATGGTCCAACATTCTCAAAGTGGGAGCAGAAAACAGACTATATATGACATTTCAGGCAGAATTGCTTCTGAATACCTTATATTTCTGCTGTTACTTACTGAGTCAAAAATCTTCCTCTGAAAATAAGAGACACTTGGCGGGGTAATGATCAAACTTGGACTATCTACTAGAGCCATGTATAGCTCATCTTTTTCTTTCCCTCTT
>NW_010433292.1:0-2198 GCF_000710305.1 Buceros rhinoceros silvestris | reverse complement strand
ATTTTTTTTTAAGGAGCTTTTTCTTTCCCTCTGTCTTAAATATAGCTGGCTCACTATATTTTTTTTGTATCATTATATTATTCCTTTTCCTGTATGTACAACAAACCTCGGCATACTCCTAGTAATTCAATCATCTGAAAGCATTTAAAAACTACTTTCCATTGCACAGCATCAGTCTTATGACAAAGAGCATAACACTGTCGTTATTGATAAAGTTAGCAAAAATATATATGTACTTTCTAAATTTCCTCATTTTGCTTGAAGTCCTTTTTCCAAAGTGATGGTGCTCATTCAGTAACAGTCTTCTCAGATAAACTCATCCTCATTTGTTTATAAGCTTCAATAAAAGCCATTCCTTTTAGAGAAAATCCGTCTTTGTGAAAACAGTGAATTATTGGCACAACATACCTCCTTGATGACACCTATTCCCACTTAAGTGGGTGCAAAAAAAGCGTGTAGGGTAGTAAGACATGAAGTCCAGGGGCACTCACAGCAGATGTCATGACAAATTGCGTAACATCAAGCACCTGGAAAAATCATGATTATTGTTTGGAGTGTCAAAATATCTTCAGACTGTAACAGGAAAACGCTGCCTGCTTTCTCACTTTGTTTTTTTAAGTATTCCATACACTCTTTGAAGGCAGTCCCATGACAGCAGACAACAAACTGAACTTCAAAGAAATAATAAATTCTGACATAGTGCATGATTTTTTTCGCTTCCCTTGAATTTTCACTCTCCAGTTTTACACTTTCCCGAAGCAAGAGGTAATCTGCCAAAAGGGCACAACTTGAACTGGTCAACAACTGGGTCTCTGATTCCCTTTCATGTTGCAGAACTGAAAGTGTTAGATATTATGTTCTTTTTCACTTTAAAAGTGCTCTTTAGTTGTGCATGCAAAAGTACAAGAGGCAAACAGAGTGCCTTTCCCATATGGTTCTCTCACTAGCCCGCTTGTAGATGTGAGACCATTCATGATACCACCATGATCTAGAATCTTTCTTTCTCTTAGTGACTCTAATTAAAATAAACAAGAATATGCTGACAAAGTGAAATAGCGCATTTAAAATACATTTTAAGGGGGAAAAACAGGCAGTTAGATCATTGTTGGCCATCCCTAGAAATGCCGCAGTTGTTCATACATGGACTAGACCTTGTGCAGGTTAAATACCGTACCTCCGCTGGCCTCACATTGCAAAGACAGCTCTCTAGGAAACATGGGCCATTATATCATGTTCTTCTACTGCAGCAGATCAGGGATTAAAGATCAATATAAGCAGCTTTGATGCTTCAAAGTTATTTGCCTAAACACATGCTATAGATACAGGACAAGAATTTAGTTTGTCATATACACCACTCTCCTAGAGAGAAGCTTAGAGTGCCCTCTTACACAGTGCAATTTACCCTGAGTGCAGATTGCGGATGGCCTCTACAAGGCAGCTATTCCCACTCCTTTGCAGATGCATGGGGAGTGAGTAATGTCTGGCTATGACCCTTGCCCCGACATACTGACCAGCACAGCCTGGCTGGTGCAGGGAGAAGAAATCATCTGTACCAGGTAAAAGGCTAATGCAGTTTATTTTCTTCCTGGAGCAAGGGGTAATCAGGGACTATATTGTGACTCTCTGAGTCATGGTTCAGTCCCTGATCTCTGGAGACGGGCAGATAACAACTGCTAGGGATAATTCGACAGTGTGCTCCGTGAAAACAAGATGTTAAAACAGAACAGAACGTTACATTTTAAGGACTGGAAAAACTACTGAAGAATGTGCAGAAGGCACGTACTAAATGGTGCATCATGTTTTCCTTTGGGTGACTTTTTCCCCTTTGTAACTACAAGGTATACTCTGCCTTGACCATGTTCCTGCAGTGTCCCAGACTGTTATCACAGACATTCTGATTATTTCTGCAACTGCATTGATTGTAACTTTCAGTAATTATTTTTCTAGATACATTTCCCCCTTTTCCCATAAAAATTAAAAGATAGGCCTAAGTTTAACCATTTTAAACACATTTCTTTCATCTCATTCTTAGTAAGATATATAGTAGCTGTACTGGAAAAATTTATCCAGCATAACCTTCTGTTAGACACAAAGGCTTTGTTAACACGGCTCTGTTTATGAATAATTACAAGGCTGGAGTTCAGATGTTCTTAAAAATTTTAAATAATATGTTTTTCCAGGTTTTATATATTTATATA
>NW_010433291.1:18693-19487 GCF_000710305.1 Buceros rhinoceros silvestris | reverse complement strand
CACTTAGGACCATGGGCCCCACCAGTTGATGACTGTGAAGCAAAAGCCTGCAACATGTACCATCTCTCCGCAACATATGCCCCATGCCACAGTTCTTCCCTCCACTTTTTCTAAGGCTTCACCTCCATTCATGTAATTCTGTGGAATTCAGATGCTTCATTCAAAGTAATAAACATTGCTGTGGGCACCACATAGGCGAGGGCAGAGAGTTGATTTGGTTGCAAAGAAAAATCCAGTGCTCTCGTGTGAATGCAAGGATGGGAGTATGTTTCTGCATACTGCCCAAACTTGCAATCTCTCTCCCACTATACCTAATATGCAGGCTGGAGCAGCCTGCCTTGCACATTCTGTGCTGCTCTAGAATGCTTCTGTGTTCCTGACAGAAACGAGATACTGGAGTATTTTTGAGTCTCTGCCCTCTGATGCCTGCTAGAACTATTTGAGACAGCCATGACACTGAAGATAAACTCATGAAACTCATTTGCAATGCACTTCTGCAGTCTTGCTGATACTTGGAAAGATGTCTGTGAAACACCCTATCCATGAGCCAGCCTGCGGTTTTGTTATTTACAGCTCAAATGTCTTACCTGCATTCTTATTACAACTGGCACCACTTATCAATAAACTATTTTTAATAACTTCAATTGATCTTTAGAGAGCCTACAAACCACCTCATAACAATTTTTTCTTTCCCCCTCAGGACACTTTTGAGAGAAGTACTACTATTTCCACTACATAGCTAGGTACAAAGCACGAAGTCCAAGACACTTGCTTAACTTCAGTGCAAGTTCAGC
>NW_010433291.1:0-18628 GCF_000710305.1 Buceros rhinoceros silvestris | reverse complement strand
ACTTCAGGGCAAGTGCAGCAGGAACTAGCCAAGAACCCACCCACTCAAATCCAAAAGTGGTAGGAAAAACACTCCCTACATCTTACAGGTGCAACAGATATCAAAGTTGCCATATCAGGTATCAGCTACTAATTGCTGATAGGTATCAAGACAGCTAATGGCCACTTACCACCTCTTCATATGACTGTGGCTTTCTCTTCACACCTTACAAATGCCTGCGTGCAACTGTATCAGCAATGGAGATATTCTCTGCAGAACTCTGGCCATACACACATCCTCAGACCATCAGGGCTGCAGCACGCTGCAGCAGGCTGCTCCCACTTTAAGTAGTACATGCTTGATTTGGGGAGTATTTTTACGTCTATCTTTTCTGTCAAAGTTTCATACAGATTGGTTAGTATGCTGCTGTACTTTAGATCACCCTGAATAATTAATGAAGAGTTTGCCAGTTCTTGAATATATTAGTGGTGAAGAAATACTGCTTGAACTTGTGAACTGGGATCAGCTTGCTGCAGGAGAGAAAACCTTTTCTCGTCCCTTCATTGCTTGTTACAATGATACGTTCAAAGAATTCTTTTGAACAAAAAAAACAATATTGCAAACTACTAATTCTCACTAAATGTAATAAATCTGCCTCTTGTGCTCTACACACACATGGCACTGGAAAGCCTGAACAGCAATTAGAGAAGGAACATCATCTTAACAAAAACTAATTTTTCTCCCTCTCTTTCAGCAATCATAACCCAGGCACTTACCGTTCCAAAGCAATCCTAAAACAATCCTGGCTAAAGGCACTCTTAAGTGCAAATAAAAAAGATGGGGTGGGTGAAAAATCTAGAAGGGAGAGACCTATGCAGTCTCCTCTGCTCTCTCACAGATTTTGCCAACTTCAGCAACTGCTCCTAACCTATTTCAGTGACACTGAAACAGGAGTGAGGAGGCTGCCACGGGCCAGCTGGGTGACACATGGCAGGTCATGGCCACTCTTTGCCTTCATTTTCTTATCTGACAAACAGTCTCAATAAAATATATTTTGTGATTTGGGGGAGGTTTTTTTAATATGAATCAAAACTATATTTACATAGTTTTAAAATTATTTTTATTTCATTACAAACACTAAGAGCAATGTCAAAACTTCCCTTGCTGACAGACTTGTCTACAGCTCTCCCCTGAGAACTCTCTCCCTCTTCTCCTATGACGGCTGTTGAGAAAGGGCTGCAATGCTGGAGGTGACCCTGAAGTTCCCACATGCTAGCAGAAAATAAAGTTTCCGGATTTTGCTTCCACTCTTTACTCTTTCACCGCAGTTTATTTACTAAGTTAGAAGAAACACAGAAGACGCTTTTAGAAATACAATGGAAAAAAAGAGAGAGATGTGGACAACTTGGATAAACGCGTTTTGATTACGAAAAACCTCAAAGCTTATTTCCAAAATGCCAACTGAATGCACAAAGCCAACAAATCCATGCTGACCACCTATTTGTAGAACTTGTCAGCACACTCAAGGAGTTTTCTGATTATTAAGAACTAATTTTAGAAAGACAGGAAGCTAACCTATGTTCAAAAGTCCTTACAGATATTGTTACTTGGGATTTTTCCCTCATTCAAAGCAAGCTGTTGACTCGGTTCTATTACTGTAAGCTTGCATTTCTATAACAAAATGACAAAAAGAGGCCATATGGTTATAATTGCTATTATAATAATGTACAGGCTGGTAACTTTGTCACAACCAGGGCTGATTCTCTGGAACACTGGAAAGTTTGCAATAAAATATTGTACAGCCTTGTGGTCAAGTCCTTAACACCATTTTAGTTTCATTCTTTTAAAAAAAAAAAAAAATATGGGTTTGTTCTTGTTGTAGTGGCTTGTGCACAAAGCAAAGTATAACCTACATCCAGCTACATTCAGAATTCATCCTTTGATGCTTTAGGTCCCTAACCAATTTTCAGATAACCGATCATCTTGTGAATTGGAGTTCACCATCCTGCCTTTTAGGTTTGCTTTATCTCACTGTATTGGAAACATATTGGGAGCATAAAAACCTACGTCTGCGGAAAGGATCTGTATGCGCAGTATGTGATAAATTATCCTGAAGATGCCAGTGTAAAGCTTTGATGGGTGAAAGGCAGACCACAGCTCCTTACACTATGTGCTGTCTAACTGCAGTCGACATATTTATCAGGTGCTCTTATTTCCATTGTAATAATATCCAGAATAACTTCACTGATCCAGGTATGTTAAAAAAGCATCCCTGCCTCTAACAAAGAGAAACATTTCTGTGAGCAACTTTATGCAGCAGACAGAGCTTCCTAAAAGAACAGTTCTTGGGGCTAATAAAGGAAAAAAACCAAACACGTCCATACATAAATTAACCACAGCCAAGGCTCTGTAATGCACTGCTTGAAAGGCAATATTTAAAAAAGGAACTGGTTAATTTAGTTGTAAACCTGACCAGCTTACACATTTCAGCAACTTTTCACTATTGTACTACACTGTTATAATTGTTGTAAATTGTGCAATTACGATTTAGTATATATATTCAATGTAAGTGATTACCACAGACTCTTTGGTATGCACAGCATACTGCTCAGTGCCCAAGGTCTTACCGAAATAAATCTGGGGGAAAAAAATCCTAATATTTCTCCACTGCACCAAAAAAAAAAAGAAAAAAAAAATCTACAATACAAGCAACTGTACAAAGAGAAGATCTGTGGTTGTGCACACAACTTCAAATGTGGCATTTCCATATATGCAGCTGGTCAGAAGATAAGTTTCCATTATCTCTGAGCCCAGTACTTCTCATAGGAAAAGCTTTAAAAATGGCTACTACTTCATATTCTTAATATAGCTTTTGGCTTACCCTGCTCTTTTGGGATAGGAATGAGATAAAAAATTAAAAGAATATATAAAGATTTTAAAAACCTCTTCTCAGTGCAAATTTTAGTAGCTAATATGGTAGAGAAGATACCTTTTCTCTTTTCAGAACTGCTCAACCAAATTCAACATTACTTAAAATATGTATACATACACCTATATACCCCTCTATCTCCAAATACATATAGATAATCACCACTAGAGACCAAGCAAGCAATATTTCAGCTCAGAGGTAAAAGTATGAGAGATTTATGCATGAAAGAAATCAAGTAACTACAACATAAACTCCCATCCACCCCAAACATTTTAACTGTTATTAAAAAAGAATTGTAACTGAAAAATAGCATAGAATCAACACACTGGTGTAGACAAGTGGATTTTTTGTTGTTGTTCTTAAGTAGACAGACTAGATCTCAATGCAAATCATGCCTCAGCACGTATAAGACAATGGTCTCACACAGCATCCTCCTTGCAAATTTCATCATCAAATAAAATAATATTTTTCTTCTATGGTTGCTTGTTTATGGACACAAATACAGAGCTTCACCTAAGCTTGGTAACATGCAATTTCATTACTGAAAACATCCTGACCTCCCAAATACAGACTCACAAAACTGAAGTGTAATACACATTAAGGGAACTAATCTCACAGTATTTTACATTTCCTGCATGAATAATTACCATGTATTTCCTGTTTGCCACATATTTTGCTCTAAGAGTGGGTACTTGGATACAATAGAAATATGGATGAAGACTTGGCATACAAGAGCCTCAGCAGATGCTTGCATCCAGAAAAGCAATACAGCACAGAAGGAGAGTATGGGCCAGGGGCAGCAGTGAAGAAGGACCAGGGGGCAGGGAGGTTGGAATAGATGGTCTTTGAAGGTCCCTTCTAACACAAACCGTTCTGTGATTCTACAGTTGTGCCTCTTGTCCTACAGCTGGTCTAAGTTTGATTGTAGAGGCTGGAGAAGACCACCAATGTTCTCATCTGGAGATGACCTGGAGGTATGGGCTGTCATGCTTCATGGTTTGACTCATGGTTATGGAAAGGAAGAGAAGTAGTGGGTCACTGACCAGGTTTTGGAGAGAGTGCCCACAACTATGTGGTATTTTTGCCTTGAAATTCACTAAGAACTCTTGAATATTCTCCTGCCAGAGATTTTTAAATGACAAACTAAGCAAGCGTAGCAATCCAAAGAGACAAGGCTCTGCTTTTTGCTTTGAAAGATTAAGATGAAGCACAGGAAGAGGTGACCATAATTGTTGTAAAATACAATACTGCCTGAACATCTCCCTGTTGGAAAGAATTGTTTTTGTAGAGTCTCCAGTTGCCCACATGAGGCAAATACTTCTGTTCACACCCATATCTGAAAGAACAAGAAATGAAGCTACGAGCTTGCTTTGTCAGGATAGGCATGAAAAATGACACACACAAATAAAGGAAGCAGATATTTCCAGTTTCTGATGTACAATTAACTGCATATGTATCAGTTATTAAAAACACAAGATACTAATCAAGTGTGCAGCATACTTATTTCTTTTCACCACAGCAGGGCCTGAAAGATGGTAAACACGTGATTTTGGGGAACTGCACAAAGGTACAGGATTACCGCAGAAGAAAAAGACCCTAGCAGAGACAAGCTGAGGGAAAGTACTAAAGCAAGGAAAAATGCACTTTGAGCAAAAGAATTCAGTGCAAGTGCCAAACCCCAGGACTAGCAAGCTAGAAGGGAAGAGGATCTCCCAGCTCATGCAGCAGCAGGAGATTACTAGCTGGTGGCAAGAGTCCTTGCCACACTAACAAGGTGAAAGTCCACCCCTGTCTTCAGCTAGCCTGATTGTGATAAGCAGTTCATAACCGGTGTCTGAGATGCAAAAGCCCAGGCCACAGAATATAGAAGAGTTAGCTAAAAGAACAAAGGTTTTACTCAAAATGGTGAAAATTCAGGAGCCTGTCAATTAGGACAGCAACCCTGGCCCAGCATGTGTAAGGCTTACAGGAGAATATATGAACATACCTCTAGACGGGCTTTTTTTTTTATTGACTGCTAATAGTAAGACAAGCATAAGGCACACTTCTTCAACGTAAAAAATCAATAGTACCATGCCAGTTCCTACTGGAAAGGAGTGGGAGGAGCAAGGAGTCTCAAAGGAAGGTAAGATTATTTCAAAGGAGAAAAAACTCCCACTATCCTGAGTTCTGTTGAATGATGGAAGCGTGAAAGAATTAAGATGGCTATGATGTATAAGACTATTGATTATTCCCAGGGAAACTGTATTTAAGTGGAGCAACAACCCTCATCAGTGACAGTCTAAATTAGTTCCCAGATCTGTCTTATAAAGACATCAGCAGACAAAAAGGTTTCTCTGCTCAAACCAGCAAAACGGAAAACCCTGACTTCCAGCCTGATAAATGTGTAATAGAGCTACCAAAATACATTTTACACATACAGGAAAACCAGGCGTTACCCAGCAGAGATTTGAAAGAGAAGCAAATCTACAGAGGATGGGATGATTAATAAATATTTGAGTTCATATGTTTTGCATAATGTGGCCCTGAACTGCAAGCTAAAGAACAGGAAAATGCATTATATAAGTTTGATCACGATATTCTTCCGTTTTTCCCATTACTGACCTCACTGTATTAGCATCTCTACTCTTTCATGCTTCCACAAAATAAAATCCTAACCTATTTTGAGCTATACTGATTAATAATCAAAGATTCCTGATTTTTCAAGCTAGGCTGGTATGAGCAGTTTCATTCAAATACAGATGTGTTTCCAGCTGCACAGTAATGGCCATTAAATGTTTCACAGTACCCAAGCTGAAAAACAGAAGCTTATTTGCAGACACATAATGTTTCTATAGTGTTGGAAGTTTCCACCAAAAAACCAAGCCAAAATCCCAAACCTTTTTACACAGAAAAGGAAAAATTATCAAACATAATAGATTTTTTTTAAAGTTATTTTTAGAAACTAAAGTATGTTCATTTCTGAAGAGGAAAGGTGTCTTATCCAGACAGGATTTCACACAGCTGCTTTAACAATCACACAGGACTCCGAGTAAGATGCAAGTAGTATTTTAAAGTTCTGAGCAATAAAACCAGAGACTACAAAGATTTACAGTAACATAAAATTCACAGTGTTCTAACAGACAAATTAACTTTGCAAGTGTGACATGCAAGTGCAGACCTGAAAAAACACATGCTGCTATCCCTACTTCATCACATACACAGTCTCTGGCATCTAAAGCATAGATAGAAACAGCTTATGAAAGACATTAAAAAACAGGAACTCATCCTAGATATAGGTCCTGAATATCACTGTCAGTTGTTCCCAGTAAGCCAGAGCATGCACTGACCCAGGAGGGACTCCTCTGAGCAGTTAGCAAAAATATAAAACAATCATACCCCACAATAACTTTAGCACTTCACATTGAAAAAAAGAAATTCTTCTAGCAATTAAAACGAAACAAAACAAAAAACCCAAACCCAAAACAGGAACCTATCTTGCTAGCAGGAGCACAGCATGGGACACATAAGGGTTTTAACTGAAAGAGCCCCTACACCTTTCTGTATTCAGAGTTCTTTGTTGCCTGACAGTAAATTGGAAGGACGGTCATATTTAAAAGTAAAAACATCAGGCTGTGTCTCTGCAAGGCTGCAACGGAGCCCCTGAATTAGTAAGAAGGAAAGCACATTACCTTTAGCAAGTCTCCTCAGGATTTGACAGCGGCATTTAAAAGAGACAGCTATCATTCTCGCTGCCTGCCTCCCCTGGCAAAGCGCGCTCAGGGCTCTGCTCGGGTGAATGCAGCAGAAGCCTGTGAATTCCTCCTCCCGCACATACCAGGCAAAAGGTAGCCCCGGCGGGGAGTGACAAAGCTTAATTTCTCTTGGCTGATGGAGAGATCAGCTCCGTGTCATCCAGCAAAGCTGTGTCATTCACTACTACCAACCGCCACCACCACCTGCGTGGGGAGATGAAGGGCTTAAAAAGCAGTATTTCTTTAAAAGCTAGAAAGCATCCAGCTGCACACATGCAGATATTAGAGGGAGCTGTTCCCCAGCCTCTCGCATTCCCTGACTGTGCAGGGAGTGACGGTTGCTGTGCCAAGCAAAGGGCCCCAATGTTTCAGCAGATGTGGTGATTTTTGTCCTTTTGCCTCAAATCTTTCCTTACCCTTATGGTTCCCCTCTGGATAAATAGGGCAAAACTACCAGGAATCCTACTTTTGGAGGAGAAGGAGCCTATTTCAAATAGAAAATATTCTAATCAAAACACATTAAAGATTTAATCTTACAAATCTGTAGGAAAGAAGGAAAGAAAAAGCCCAATTTTATCACCAGGAAAGCTTTTTGACAATTGTAGACGAGTATATTACAGCTGCTGAAACACAGACCACAGCGAGAGGGAGAGGGTTGGAGGGAAGTGATGGATTGTTGTGTGTGGGCAGGACTGCCAAGCATTTGATCACACCAAAATAAATAAAATGGTGCTGCACAGAAACACACAGCGAATCAGGTTTTCTCCCCTCACTAAAGAAGCAAGCAGCTTTTAGTGCGCCTGAGAATTTATTTTGCCAAACACTGCACCATTTTTAAGGTTTTTGGAAGACTTCCTCAGCCCACCAGGAGTTTTACATCCTCTTACACCTATGCAGTCAGCAAATTAACCTGCTTTTACGATTCATTCAGAAAACAATGAAATGGAGCATCAGATTCTTCAGCAAGAACTCCACCCCACCTTCATGGAGCCAAAAAGTTACTAAGGACAAAACTCCACACCCATTCTAGAAACCAAGCAAGCAAACCAAAATAAGCCATATAAACTTTGTTAAGTCAAATTTATGCACAAAACCCAAGTAATGCATCAGATACTCTCCTTTAAAACAATAATTCTTTGTCAAGATTTCTGCTTAACTTGGGTGGCATATTTAAAACTATCTTCATATACTCTGTCCTATTCACTTGCTTTGATTACAAAATTTCTCAGTTTATCTTTTGTCATCTCTCATCCATTGCTATATTTAATATATAGGAATATATCCAGGATTAGGGTGCACATCTTCTACCACCAGCTACAGAAAGCCAAGAGGAGGTGTGGACAGCTTTCACACTTGGAGATGTTTCTCTCTTCCTGCTGCTCCATGCTGCATCAGCAGCTCCGTACTTCCCATTTTCCAACTTGCTATTACAGTGATTGTTTTTCTTATTTTTGTCTTATTGGTGACACCAACAGCCGTATTTCCAAGGCCAAGGTGAAACATTCCATCAGCACAACAGCAATTGCCCAGACAAGCCCAGTGAAAACTGATTTTATTTTGTTGTCATTATTACCAGATAAGGGTAATTGAGTCATCTGTTCGCCAACCTTGTTACGGCTTCCTGTAGCAGTTGTTGTACCAAACAGCTGTAAAATCCAGCCAGTGGAAAAGCAGATGCACCTGAAGCCATGGGCTGATCACTCCAGCCCTGTAACCACAGACCTTCAGCCAGAGATGGACAGGATGTGCAAGGATGGGTGAAACCAGGGGAAGAAGGTGGAGGTTTAAGCCAGTGTAAATCAGTGTTCCAGAAAGCCAATGGAAAATCCTGGGCTATCATGGAGGGGAAACGACATGGGAACTGTGTATTCTTCCCCACCCCCCATCCCCCATAAAGACAAAACCACGAGAAGAATAAGCGGTTTTCTGTCTGCCAATACTGCCACAACATGGTTTTTGAGGCGAAGACTCGCCACTGTTCTTTCCTGCTCAGGCAACAAGACTTCACACCAGTAATACCAATCAATACCACCCTGTATCCAATTTGCTTTCTCTCTGCATCACTGGAAAAGCTCTACTAGAGACCATCACAAGGCTGTGGCCTCAGCACACAGCCCCTGCTCACAGCTCTTTCAGGTTTGAGATGCTAAAACTGCCCTGAACTTGCTGCTCCCTTTCTGCAGACCAGAGTCTAGAATCCTTATTATTGCCTTTTTATCTACCAGACACCCATTCTTGTCGTGCCCACAGACCCATTTAAACACCTTCCCTTATCTCAAGGGTAACCAGAAGATACTTCAAGATGATTGTTCAGCTGACCTACTGTTCATTCTTTGATTCTTCCCAGTCAATACAGACAAGGAATACTGTGTAGAATGTGTGGTGAGCACTGTCTACATCAGGCAAACAGGTCTCCACTCCCACCTCTTTGGAGATGGACCTTGTCATCACCTTCCAGCATCGGAGCCAGGTGAGCTTGCAGTGCTCCTCCTGCCCTTCAAAAGAAGGCGTTTTTTGTAAGCAGCTCTCAACTCGAGAGCCTGCTTTTGTGTTCTCTCCTTCAGAGTGCAATTTTGACAACCTGGAGGACTTTTGCTGAGCAAAGAACAGCAAGAGCTTGTATCTACACCATAAGAAAGAACTGCTCACTTCTTGCCTTCATGACCTCACTCCAGGACTTCCCCTGGTTTATCTCCCTTGGTAGAGGAGACAAAAGAGAGCACACTTGCGGAGATAGGAGGCTGCGAAAAACAGACTTCAGACACGGGAGAAAAAGCAAGCCTTTGTGTAAGGACATGCTGAACACCATTAGGATTATGTAAAAACATATAAAACTGTAATTATGATAGAGAAACTGTGATATATATGCAAAACCAGCTGCAGGTCTGGTCAGGTAAGGTTTTACCAACAGAGAAGAGATGTAGTCCTTGATCCAAAAAGTTTATTGTGTTGTATAGTAGTACTTCTAGATTACTGATGCATATGCTAAATAGCCTCTGAAGCACAGCAACAGCCACTTCCGATCAAGTCAACAGGATTATTATTAGCCTATGTTTCTTCAGACAATTTTTCTGTCCTTGTGAAAGGACATCATGTGTTAATTCGAACTCCTCAAAAAGATTTTGCAAGACAAAGTTTTCATGCTGCAGGTACAGCACTGAATATAACGATATATTGTATTTACTGCAGGGGTTTTTCTCCTGGTTTTTGGTAGTTCAAAAAAAGTAATACAGTTATTGGAACAATTTCTAAAATACCCACCCATGATGCTCATGGTTTTACCACCTTCTTGCAAGACAGCGATTACTAGGATTGACAGAACTGCTCTTGCCCAAAGTCTTGCTTCTGAAATGAACTGAAATATACCTCAGGTAATCCTAACTGTTCAGAATTTTTTTTTACCAAATTAAGGATTTTGTGATTATTGAATGTCTAAATTTTTCAAAAGTCAGTCATCATTTTCTGAGGTGTCAGTCATTCAGTTCTGCAGATGGACTCAACCAGTTGTTCAGGGGAAAAAATGGGGGAGGAGGTGAAAAAAAGGGATGGGGTGGGAGAAAGCGTAGATAATGTAGTATGATGAGATCAAAAACCTTCAGATGTACTGAAAATGTATTTATACTCATGTAACACAGGTTAAAGTCTTTACTAATTAAATTTCTTCCCTATTAATTAACAGAACTACAAATTTTATTACCATTTTCTCTGGGCTCATTTATAAATTTTTTTTTTTTATTTTGATCCTTTTGGACAGCAGCATGAATTTGTACCACTTTTATTGCTGCACTCATTCCTTTATTCAGGAGTTTGGAAGGTTATTTAAAATCTCTAGGATATATATAACACCTAACTACTCTCTCATCCGAATTTGTATTCATTAATACTCAGTAGAAGGTCACTAGATGCAAGAAGCTTGTATTTCCATATGATAACACAGGCATTATAATGTATGTATCCTATTTAACACCATCTTCTGGTTAATCTTATCAGCTCACATTAGCTAAAATAAATGAATCAAAAAAGAGATAAGCTCTATTACACTTCTCTGCAGCACAAAATAAAAGTATGTAATGAAGCTTCTCTAAATTAAATTGAAGATTATAACCTTTTTAATAGTGTGACATTTTAGATACAATCAGGAACTTTCTGTAAAAGTATAGTATTCCGTGAAGAATACAAATTCTGCAAAATACCAAATTGTGTTTGGGAAAAACAATTACGTTTATAAGAAATGCATTTTTTAATCCAGAAAACATAACTTGAGTATTCACACTCTTCTGTCACATAGGAATACACACACCCAGGCGATACCACTTGGTCAAATTCCACTCACATGTGGCATCAATCATTTCCTTTCACACACTGACTGAGCAGCATCTTAAAACCAGTTACACCCCTCTCCCCTCTTTTACATTACAGGGGATTTGTCCACATGAGGTGCCATGACTGGTTTTGGATGTTGCATCCTTCTGTTTCCCTTTAAGGGTCAAGTTTGTATGTCACCACTCTGAAGGGGATGCACCACAGACTACTCACTTGGTCATAGCCATGTTGACCGAAGACCTAGACCTTTAAAGTAAGCCAAACCTTAGGATTCAACGAAGACAGCGATGTACTCAACCTACAGCTTTAGCAGAACATTGAAACAAACAGAAAGACATACAGATATCAAATGTTTCATGTGTCAAGAAGACAGAATGATATCTAGTGGATCTGCCTGCATAAGAAAATTGAAATGAAATATTATGAAGTCCGAAAGCATTAACACTGTGTACAACTCAGTGTTTTGATCAATCATTTTAAAAGATACCAGTGGCACCTTCCACATTATTCAAAATAAAAAGTCAGATTTTTAAGCAAAAATGGAATTAATTTAGCCCGGAAAATAACAAATTACTGTATGGATGCTCCTGTTTTGAAAACAAACACTTCCACTGTTGTATTTGATACATCCTTATCTCAACGTTAACAAAACAAAACTTGAACAGTTTTCATGCCAGAGAGGAGCTCTATTCCCTTGCAGCAGCAGACTCAGCCAATCCAGTATTTTGCAATGGATGCTGCTCTATTACAAAGCTTCCCTTTCACTACAGGGAGAGGGAATAAAAAAGAAAATGCAATAAACCCACCCTCTTATTCCCCAGCCCTCAGATTATCAACGCAGACAACTTGTCAGCTTTGCATAATTTGGAGGGTCTTGTAAATCTACATTTTTATTAAATCAACCACAGCAGCTATTTTCTCGCTATATTAACCACCTTTGCAACACTCTTGGGCAATTTCACACAGACATTGCAGCAGAAGGCTTCACAGGTCATTAAAAGTCGTGAAAGGTGCTCTGGCTTCAGAGGATCGCTGTTGGAGAACATTTAACATGGAAGATGTAGCGTGCTGGATAGCAAGGATATGCGTGCGCTGGAAGTGGTAACAGATGACAAGCATAAATCTGTTAAAGATCTGAGTTGGTGCCAAAACACCCTTGCTGTGGCACCATACAAACATGGTAGCTTCATTGCCTAGTAATAGATTAGTAAAATATAATTCACAGACTTTCTGGATAGAAAAAAAATCTTTTGGCTCCAAGCAATGTTAGCCTTTTTGAATGGCAAGTATTAAACAGCTGGTGGTAAAATCAGTCAACACTGACAATTCCGGGATGACTATTTCTTAGTGTTTTATAATACAGCAAAGAATCACATTTCATTTTTTTTAAGTCTGAATTAATAATGTATTTAATAAAATTTGTAATATCATATTAAAGGAAACCGAATACATACAGCTTTTCTATATGAAAATAACTTTCCAATACACATTATCCTCCAGCATAACGTAAGGAACAGCATTCCCTGCATCATCCTTCATAGCAATCCCACACCAGAGCTTCACAAAAATGCTTTATCTTACCAGTCCGTATCAATTACTGGCAAAAATTAAAACTGTTCTTTTCAGTGAAACTGTATTGGTAGACAAAAGTTGAGATATTTCTTACTGGAGAAACTCCTCAAAAGACCTTTGAGATATGTGGTGAAACTCTGACGTTTCATTCCTAGCCTCATTTCAGTTGCTGGCAAAGGGGCTGTTCAGCTTTTCCCAGGCTTTCCTAGCTCCAAATCTTCATTTAAAAATCAATAGGGGCTTAAGAGAATTATAAAATATGAAGATGCTGCATGTACTGCAAAAACTAGGAACTTGTAGTAGCACAATTATGTAACAGTCTCTCAAAGGTAATTTCAAGCATAGCTACCACTAGTTGAGACATAATTCAGAAAGGAGTTTCTTGACAAAACCAGTATCTTGTGAACCATTTCAGCTATCGCTCCATTTCTAGTATGCACACGTGTCTGTACCCTTTCTTTGGTTTGGTTTACAATGACAAGAGAGCGCTTACTTTCTGAAGCATTACTAGTAATTTGTCCTTCTATCTTCTGAACCAGCAATTAGTAAAGAAGCTGTAATTTTTCAAAATCTAATGAAATACAACATAACCAAGGTTGTCTGTCTGCCCTCCCAGCAGCAGTGAAAGGAGTAGACACCACAAATGGCACTGCACCTTCCAGGATGCTTGTAGGTCTCCTGGGGAGAAACAACAAGTAATGACCCTGTTCAATGAACACAATCAGCCCAGCGTGGGCTCCTGCCAGCAACATGTGTATAATTACAGGCGCTGGGATTTAATGTAATCTCAAAACTAAAGGATGACTCTGTCTTACAAGGAGCTTCCACATGCTGCACTACATGGTTAAAGACTCCTGTAATTACAATTTCTATAAGGCTCTGTACTTTGTAGAGGCTTTTTCAATTAGTCAAAATTATGACTTTCCTATTGCTGCATTAGTCTTTAACAAAACAAAGCTAAGCATTTCTTCAAAATTACCATACTGGAAGTGGGGACAATCTCTTACACTTAGCAGAAAACAGCTGGTTTCACTCTCATTTGAAAACAAAATAAGATTACAATTCCGCTGAAACCACTTGAACAAAAGTGGAATAATTATACCTCTCTATAGCTATACGGCTTTGTTTCCATATTTTTATCAACCTATTTAGCAGCCGTGAAATTGGAATACCACACCAGAAAAGAAAATGTGTATTTGGAGGGATGAGTCTAGAATAAAACATAAGGTCATTTAATCTACTACAAGAGATTTTTAGGAATTAACTCACTAAGTTTTTATGCGCAAGTCTTAATATTTGAGGTACTGTCAAAAAGGATGGCCATGGAAGATTACAGCTCTAGAGACGCAGCACAAAGAAGGGATGGCACAAGCAGAGTTTCAACTGGCAATATCTCCAAGCGTTTACAAGGTGAAGGGAAATGCTGACTCACTGATACAGAGGTATTCCTACCTGTGTGTAAGCTGCAGGAAGACATGCAGGCAGCTGCTCTTCCAGAACAGAGTGGGTTCCTAAACTGAATTTAGGTCACACACTGGCTGTCTGCCTGTAGGGTTGTCTGTCTGTGGTCTGAGCAACAGCCAGACAACTGGCACCAACCACTACGCCTTCCCAGCCCACACTGACTGTATTTCATCTCTGAAGCCGAAGTGGTGTGCCTGGAAATCAAAGATAAATGGAAAAAACCAAAAAACCTGATTGGATTTACAGGATGGGGAAAAACATGCAACAGGGGAAAGAAAAAAAAAATTATCCCGGTTTGAACAACGGGTGCCGACTCTCCTGATTATGAGGTGTTTGTTGGATAGAGTTGTTAATTTGCTAGCAGATTCACATTTTACTCCAATTCCCGAACTTGTGCACCACTGCCCTGACCCTGTGCAAGTCAAGCTACACAGTGTCACCAGACACACGAGGGGGTACCACTGTGGAAGCAGACAGGTAGTACTGAGCAACCTTCGGATGAAGTTTAAAATTCCCTTACAGGAATAGCGTGATCCTAGTGCTGACGTAGGCCTGTGGTATGAACCTTGCAGTTTCCAGCTTGCTGACCTCTGTGGGAAGAAATGGGCACTATCTTTTGATCTGTTTGCCACAACCTTGCCCACTAAGTCTGTGTGCGCAGACCTTGCAAAGCCTTGGAGGTCACACTACAGCACGCTGCGCCCCAGGCTTGCCCTGAGTACCTTCCAGGTTTTCAATCGGTGACTCAAAATTTGACTCTTTTGGAACTCTTGGACATCTTCTGAGGACTAACAATCAGCCACCATTAAGGAATAATGAAAAGCACAGGGGTCAGTTACTGCAGTCTGGTTTAAGACACAGGAAACACAAAAGACATTGCAGGGTTGGGGTGAGGAAGGAAACCTTCTTGCCAAGCGAGAAGGTCCCTTCAGGCCTCCATAGATGTCTCTGCAGCATGAACATACTCCGCTCCCCCACTGTCACCTGGGAGCATATTATACCTCACTAGTGCTGGTATGCTGTGGCTGATGACATTTTACAAGGTGGTGCCATGTACTCTGTGGCCTCCTGAGCCCAGCAATGTGGGTACCCTATACCACTGCCCTGGACTCAGTTTCTATTGAATGGCAACCTGTGACTCAATGACTAAGTTATTTCCTCTCATTTTGTGTTCTGAAGTAAAATTTTTCAGAAAAACGTGACTTTGGCTGGCCTCAAATTTGAAGTCTAGCACCCACACTAGGTCTTCTCTGGCATCTTCAGGCACCAATTTGAGAAGATACATGCCTGAAGTTTCCAGGTAAATACGCTGGCTCTCAATCTCAGGAAGAGCATCCTCTTGTTGTACATCAGTGTACCACAGCACGTGGCCAGTACCTCGGACATGTCTGTACAGGCTTTACATACCAAGCCTTGTTTCAGGTGATGATTTTTAAAATCGAATTAATGAATAATTACGGCATTTTGGATCACCATTTGAACTACAACTGTTTAACAGGTATTTAAACACCTGAGCAACAATCACAAACAAAAAAATAAGAACTGAGACCTATTAGAAACTTGTGTGCTCTCCCACCGCAGATATCTGCATCCCACCAGGGACTGCTGCACCATGCAACACGGTACACTTTGAATTCACTAGCTTCGTTCAGGTCTCAGAAATAAAGTGAGTTAGTCTGAATTAATTCTGTGTAACTATGACCAGACTCCACCTAGCAGCTAAACGAGAGGTAGCTTGGGTATCCCAGTGCTGCACACTGAAAAAGAACCCGCTGTATGTTACCAAACACTTTTATCATCACAGTTTAGTGAAAAGGCACACAATTAAGCATCCAAATACAAGACATAAGAACAAGGAACACAGACCACTTCTGCAGCACCAGGGAGAGTATCCCAGAATATAGACTCTAAAAATGACTGAACAGATTATTCAAGGTAGCAGCTGCGACAACAGGTTTAATGCAATCATTGCTTGTATAAATGGGGGAAGAGTGAATACAAGTACCAAAAAGATTGCTACCTGCTTTGTGTAGGGAGACCTATACTAGTCCCCCAATATTGCACCCCAGTATCTATGCTGGTTTGGATTTGTTTGCTTATTTTTAAAAGGTTGAAAAACTGGACAGGGGGCAGAGAAGAGTACAAAGAGTAATTTGAGCAATAAAACACCTCATGCAGTGAAAGACTCAGCAAGCATAACAACATACTGGAAGAGTTTGGACAGTGACCTGATCACACAGTGCCTAAGAGTTGTCATAGGAAGGATGTGTTGAGTGCTTCTCCATCACATGATGAACAAGGGAGGCAATGAAAGCTGCACAGGAGAAACAAATGGTTGGAACCCAAAGCCAGTAAAATTTAAACTAATAGCTGCCTTCTGATGGGAAGATCTACTGACGGATAGAACTATCAAAATGGTTCTCTGAAGAGCCACTGACTGACTACCCTTCTGGAACACACATTATTGCAAAATATCAATTATTGGAATAGTAACAGGCTGGATGCCGTATCCTGTTTGCACGAGGTAACCAAATTATCTTAGAAAGTATACAAAGCAAAAGATGAGATTGTGGTGGCCTCCTGCTGTCTGTACCACCTTAAACTACTACTTTGAATAAAAGAAGTGGACACCATTGAAAAATGGACTGGAAGAGTCTTCAGTCAATTTTCATCCTTAAAATACTAGTCGGGTTTGCGCAGTGGTGAAATCTATACAAATAAAATGTTATTAACATTACAGAACATGCTTTATGAAATATATAATTAACACTCTCACATTTTTTTATAATCGTAATTCCTAATGTGATAGAAAAACTGCTCCATGATGCTCCAAAACTGCTCCTTATTCTTGAAGTGCCTACACTTCAAATGCAGTGAAACCCTTCCATGCACCATACTCATCACTCCCCCATCCCTTTTACTGCAAAAGAAGGGACAGGATCTACAGCAAGAGACCACAAACATGCACGGGCATAGTAGCGCAAAGCACGTTACTCCCTCAGGAAAGGAGAACTTCTGTGACTCCAAGGAAATTATCACTGTGCTTTGCTCTCAGGAAATAGTTAACTAAACGACGGGAAGGTTCCTAGTCAAGAGGCTGAAGTATCTGTAACTTAAGTCTCAGAAGTGAAAGGTTGATAACCACAAGCTTGTTTTACTGTCATTCCTCCATGGATCATTAGTACTTTAGTGGTGTCCCACTGCTACTCATCACACTTCTAATAGCTCCTTCTACAATACCCTTCAAAAAAGTTCAAAGCTTGGCCAGATAACATTAACCCTTAAAAGCTGGTATACATATTTATCAGGTTTTTTCCTTAAACATGATATCATATACAATAATGATCAATAACAAACTGTGAACAGCTAATTAAAGAGGCAAAACAATCCATTCAAGAACACCCGAACAAAAAACTAAAATATGCCTATCAGCAAAACAAATGTTACTCTTGGAAAATTAAAAGGATAACTGAAAAAAAAACCAAAAACCAAAGCAATAGATGTTGTCTTATAAGGAACAAATTCTTCCTGTATTGTTGTAAACATCACTTGTAAACTATCAATTAGTCATAACAAATCATTGTTTTAATTTTCTAATACTCCAACATTCTTATACCTAAACCCTCTTACACATTTGTTTTTCACTTCCAGGTATGAATTAAGAGTTTACCAACCAACATCAGACTTCAAGTTCTATGTTACATTTCCACTAACCAACTAGTAATTTTGCCTGGAACTTGCATGCATTTTTTAAAAGCACAAACAACCCCACCACTAGTGAGTTCAAAGCTCTCAGACTGGCTTTAGGAGTTTGGTAAGAGTTACAGCCTGGGCCAGTCTGAATGTCCCTGCCAGCCGTCTGGGCTCAGAACGTAGGCAGCCAGGCTGCACCGCTCACAGCCCACCTCTGCAACCTCCGTCCTGCTTTGAAAGATGCTCCTTTACTTCATCGTGTCACGCAGTCAAAAGGTTTATTTTGAAGATGTTTCACATGATTCAATAAATCCCACTGAAAATTTCTTAAGAACTCACTCCATTTTTTCCCTATTTTTCCACTGAGACCTTTCAAAACTTCCCTTAAAACTTGTCAACTGTCTCCATAGATAGCTAAGCTCTTCTAATAATTATCCATTGGATACAAACGTGCTACATGCATAAATTCTACTTTTTCTCATAAGGCAGGCTTGAAATCCATCTGCTGCTTTTTACATCTACTGCTTTTTGTTTGCTCCTATGTTTCAATATGGGAAGCAGCCGTGAGTTAATTTAACAGCCTTGGTGCAGCCCAACAGACATTTCAGTAGTGGCACTTAACTTTCCTGTGCCTGTGACATGCTGTCCCGGTTTGAGCTGAAACTTCCTGGTTTGAGCTGAAACTTCCTTATTTCGGGAAATGGACGAATAGAATTATTCCATGCAAATACGATAATTCCGCATTTAATTGGTTAAGGGAGTCAGGTGCAGTGTTACGTGTTAAGGTTATAAAACCCAGCAGCCAAGGGGAGTGTCTCTCGGACTTCCGGCCTTCACGAAGAGAGGGGAGCTCCCGTGAATCTGCTCTGCCGCTGACCAGGCCCGAGTAGGCCGAAAGCCCAGAGGTCTGCCTGCAACCCCCGGATCGCTCGTC
>NW_010433290.1:33857-44636 GCF_000710305.1 Buceros rhinoceros silvestris | reverse complement strand
TAGCACAGCTAAGCAAGCAGCTGTTTGCAGAAAATGACATGGCATTCTGAAGACATAAATTCTTCTGATAGGAGAGCAACACGGTGCAAACACATAAAAGAAGTTACAAAAAGAGCTAGCATGAGTGAAAGTCTTTAAAAGCAATTCAAAGATTCCGAAAGACAAGACACTTTAAAATTCATTAAATATAGGGCATTTTATTACGACCTACAGTTGAAATAAAGTGCACATTTATAAGCCTTGGTTTAGTGGGGGACAGGGAAGTTCAATCTTGAAAACCTCACACAGGCACGTGCACTATATTATTCTATGACCCTGTGCCTTAAATACCATTTTAAAGAAGAGGTTTTTGAAAGCTTACTCAATAAAAAACCAAACAAAAAATCCAAACCCAGAACACTTAGAAAATCCAATCAAACAAGAAATCGTCTGCTCGATAAAGGAGCTCCCGAATCTGCAGATAGCAGAAGATAGTACCGTGTTTTAATTTCAGATGCGGTGATGGTTTGAAGCCTGAATACGCTTACAAGAGTCTTTTTGCTGAAGTTAGCTTGTCACTGTGAAATGCCGAGGGAACAGTTCCTTTCCTAACAACAAAAGCTTCACAGCTTTCTGAATCATTGTCTCCTCAGCTGTGTTCGAAATCAGTCAATACATGGAGGCAATAACCTAAACGGGAGTTTGGCGGCTGATTCCACGGGGAACAGGATCAGATGTATTAGATGGCTGCAGGAATACTGAACACAGGCAAAGTAAACACAACTTTACAAAGACTCTGACAGAAGCAAGATTCGTTTTAAAATACTCATTGTTTTAACAATCAGCTTCTAGGTTGAAGTCTGACCAAAGTATCTGATCAGTGTATTTCCTAGCTTTTACCATTACCCGTTGTTCCCTTCTTTGATTTTATCTTTTTTGACATTTTTGATTCCTCTATAAACATCCTGATTTGGACTAAAGATTCTTTCTTTCAGTTCTGAGGCTTACAAAAATGGCTTAAAAATGGAATGGGTAACTTTCACGGCCAAGGTTGAAAGCTTTTCGGATTTTGCAGAAGGTACCCATCTGCTTAGACAGCATAAAACCTTCCCACCTCTGCCAACGTCCAGTCCCAGCTGAACTTTATGGGAAGAGGAGATCTGATTGCTTTCCCCTACTTACCAACGGACTTAAATGGATCTTTAACTGACCTGTTTCTTTCTCTGACTATCAGCTTATTATGGAATAAAAAAAGGAAACAATATGACTTTAAAAATCTGCTTCTTTCCCATTATCTTCAAAGTGATGCTTCTGGGTTTGTATTGAAGCTTTTCCACCGCCAGCTGGTACAGGCACAGGCACCTAGCAGCACCTGGGTTTACTAAAAACAACACAACACGACACGTCCATTTCTGTTCTATAGCCCTCTCCACAAAACCAAGGAATACCTGTAATATTTGTTTTGGCAACACTGCTTCTGAACGCTGTAGGTTGGTTACAGGCAGCTCAGAGTCTCTGTCCAGTCTAAGCCAGGTCAGACCACATCGGAGCATGAGGGGAGCAAGACCTGCCTGAAAGACTTCCCTGGCACAAGAAGGTCCTTCTCCAGCACAAGAAGGTCCTTCTCCAGCACACTGCCACAGTGATCGCACCGTCCTCTTGTGGACAGCCCTACCAAAGCCACATACATCGCATTTAGGATATTAACGACCAGGAAATATCATAAACCGTAAAAATTCAGAGCAGTCTTGGAAATGCTCCAAGTCACACCAGAAACAGAGTTGTCGGCTGGTTTTTTTCCTTTCTTCCATAGAAACAGCTTTAGCTCATCTTCCTTACTCTTTTTGTCAAATCCTAGCATCAACAGAAATACTCTCATTTTAAATTGCCTCTGTGGGTGTAATGATGTGACAAAAGTAGTAAGGAAGAGGATGTGTAAGAATTGTTCCTACGACATTTTTTAAGCTTACATCAAAACCTTGATATAGAGAAACAATCATAAACTACTGGATTGCAGATAAGAAACTTTTTCTGATCTATATTACTTATGAGTTAATCCTGCCTCATCCTTCCACCCATCATAATTGTTTTATTTGTTCAATGCCTTACTGACTTAATTACACTATTATAAGCTGTTTCCCACCTCAGAAAGCCACTGAGAACGATGATACTTAACGGCATATTAAGATTGTTTGCTTTTTTGGTTTTGTTGTCTTCTGGAGAGAAAGAATCTCTAAATGTACCGTTTACCTTAGAATCTGAAAGTGGGGTCAAAACAATACATTTTCTTGGTGCTAGTGGATTTTGTAATTCTAATGTATCATTTGGTACATTCTTATATTACCTTCTGTGTTGTCTTAGAAAATAACAATCGAACATTTCTGTCAAGCACTTACAAGCTCAGGAATGTGCAAACTCCCAGAAGTTTACCAATAACTTCTCTTTCTGATATTTAGGAGACTCTTATTCCTCTGAAAGCATATGCAATCCTTCAGCCATTAGACACCAAATAATTTTTATGCTGGTAGGGTATTTGACAACTACATCCCTCAACACAATTTTCAACTAGGAAACTGCTCAGTCTCAGCAAAGAACAAGCTCCATCAACACCCGAATCCAAGTTTGCCTTCAGCCATCATTCACACCGATCATGCTATTGAAATCATACTGCGACATTCTGCCTTTCTTGATGCCTAACTTAGAAGCTAACACAGATGATGTGTTTTCTGTGTTCGTTTTGTTAGCTTGTTTGCTTTCATTTTAAGTATGTTGTTAACACGGTCTGTGCAAGCCAACCAGACTTGATATTTGATGTTGGCTAAAACACCCTAATATTAATGCTAAGTTTATCAATGTTGCCATAATTCAACATTTACCTCTCTGCACAGAATTAATGCCTTTTCTAATAGATCAGTGCAATAAAACAGTAAAAGCTGCTCACTTCTAAAATAAAATAAGTGCATATATATACACATACAGCAGAATATCTTTCTTTAGTTTTATTTTTCAAAATTTCACCCATATTGTCAGAAAATATAACTGAGAGAAATCCCACAGCAAGAGCAAAGTGCTCAAAACTTGTCTTACAAATTTACTCTAGCTTCAAACCCTTCTGGTTGTCCTTCATATCATACTCGGGTCTACCATCACACACATACATGGGAGCTCACTGGCTTCAGGACTGATTTGGCTATCATATATAATACAAGAAAAAGCTCTAAGGGAAAACACAATTATATATGCTGCTGTCTTGTCCTCAGAAAATCTCTCTGTTCTTTGCTCGAATGGCCACAAGACATAAATATTAAATCTAAAATCGTCAGGATAAAAACTCATACTGACAAAATCATTTTTGACGTGTATGCTACACCTATTACTTGCAATAAAAAACACACCAAAGGCAAAGAAGATGAAAGCACAAGTTTGTCTAGGACTCTTGGGAAAATTTCATACTGCTGAAAGCCCATTGCTATTCATGGGCTGTATCTTCACCAGATATTTTGCTGGCCACCAATTTTGTAGCAAGTCTCATCTCCTTGAATTTCAAAAATAAGCACTATAGTATGTAAAGAAAAGTCAGAAAAGATTGGACAAGACTGGATGATTGGAAGATATATCTATTTTGTTATTCTAAGTACTGATCTTTTTTTTTAAGTAGATGGAAGCAATCTATCAAAGGTGGAAGTATAGTTTTCATCAAGCTAGCGAGCCCAAAGTCATATTACCTGACAGCTACTTTTATCGAGAAACTTGTGATAAGAAGCGAGACAAAGCACTTGTGTATTTAACAAACCCTAAAATCAGAAAGAAAAATGCAGACAAAAACCAAAATATACCAAATATTTGTTTGTTTCTGCTTGTAAGGTCTGTGGTGGAACCTGTACAACACTCACTCGCTTGCCGAGGGACCTCAAAGACTTGATTCCTCTGGGCATTCAAGAAAGAGGCAACCGTGGCCCCATTTTCAGCCCGTAGGCTGCTTTACCTGCTATGCAGGTAAACAAACCACACATGCCAAGGTCACATTTCAAACCTTCCCACATGTGCTACTCTTCATCAGTCCTCAAGTTCCTCTGCAGATTTTGCCAGTATTGCACAGCAAGTGTGGACAGCTGTGACAGGGTAAAAAGCATATTTACCCTTTTACAATATTTCTTTTAATCTTTATATCCAACACATATTCTCCTCCCCTCTTGAGCCACAATTCCCTGCTCCAGATGGGAGGATTAAAGAAAATCACATTTTTCTTATATTGTATTAAAAAACCAAAATAAGTAAAAGTTAAATATCAGCATGAGTGCCCAGTTAATGAAGCTCAAAAAGGTTTCCCAAAACTTTAGAAAAATTGTTCTAAATTTTTAATATTCTTAGGGGATTTAGAAAGGAAGTGAGAGAATTTGTAGATACAAAAGTATCAGAGCTGTCACTCTCCAACAATTGTTTTGAAAGAGGCGTCAACTAGTAACACACTGAAGTTATATTTTAATGAGTAAATGATGTGCTCGTACAGACAAACAAAAATTGTATGCCAAAAGCAACATCCTAACCAGGTCCACCCACTTGTAAATGAAGCCAATAATTATTCAGGAGCAGGAATCCAAATCAAAATAAAGTATTTGATGTTTTCAAATCTGGAAAATTCTTCTCTTCATTTCAGTTGACAGGAGCCTGAAGGTTAAAGCACCACAATTAACAGAACAAATTAACACCCACTGAAACTAAGCTAACCTGATTTGATATTAAAATGCTCAGTACTACTTCTAAGAGACTGTATTTCCCTAGGGGAGTTTAGTTCTGATGCAGTACCTTCAGCACTTGAGGTTAAGTCTGACACTACAAATCCTTCGGAACTGGATCTGGAACCATGAGAAGAGACTTGCCATTTCCTTAGTGCAGCTGAGACACATGTTTCAGTTTCGGGAGTTAATTCCTCTAACGTCTGAATCTCTTCTGCTTGGGCTTTTCTAAAAGCTTTTGCTGACAGCTGAGTCTGCAGCCTACCGAGCATTCAGACAGCTACTGCCAGGAGATACTGGTGGTTTACGCTGAAAGCTGCAAGCACAGAGAGATGAAAGAGAAGGAAGCACCAACGAAGATAAAAGGGTTAAATCTACAGCTGTTCCACTTTCCTCATTCTGAAGGGACAGCATGTGGGAAGAAGACACATTCAAATTGTATTTGACAAACAGCTGAAAGACCACCGCACTCATGGAACTCGTAATTATCCAAGCATGATCAAATTATTTTACATCATTAGGGAGGTTTTCACCAAGCTTCTCCCCTCGCTCTTTGTTCAACATCTGCTGCAACAAGTTTGTGGCTGAGGACGGTGTCAGGGTAGTTGTCTCGAGTTCGTGCAATTACTCTGGTTGCAAACGCTAGCTACTGTAACGATTTGTAGCAAATATCGTTGCAAAACTTTGGTACATAGATTTTTGGAGAATCCAATGGCAGGGAGCCTGTACAGCAGGGTCTTTGCTCTTCCTGCTTCTGCCCTAAAAATGACAAATTCAATGCAACATTCTTGTGTGATTAGCTGCCCCACCAGTAGCACTGGTAGCAGTTCTGCTACAAGAGATCAAAAAACCAAGCTGGCCCCAGTAAACAATGGGTACATAAAAATATCCTTCTCAAGGTAGTTTGAAGCCTTTTCTATAAAAACACATACAGCAGCAGGTAGAGAAAAAACCCAACAGTATCAAAAAGCCTTTTGCCTCTGTGGGGCTCCCGAAGTCTTGTTGACCCAGACAAAGGTGATCATTTCATGGAGGAAGCAATCACAACTATGCTTAAAGGACCAGGGAATAAGCAGAAGCCACACAAACTCCCTCAGTCACGAGGGCGAGGAGAGCACACGCATAGCACTACTAAAGGAGCATTGTGAACAGGAGTAAGAGTTATGGAAAGCATTAAGATGATAAACTAGCCTTCATACTAGCAGCTTTGAGAAGCTGGCGTAGACTAGAAGCTGTGATCCAGCCCTACCAAGTTTTATTTGGGAGAAAAATGCAGTTTTTCATTAGAAACTCTGAGAGGGAGATAATTTTAATACGGATAATTGAGATACCCCAAGTGTGATTAAAGATATAGGCAAGGGATCAGACATTGTAGAGACAAGCAGGGGCTCTCCTACAGATACGTGCGTGGGAAATAAGTGAGTCGATTATGGGTTTGAGTCTGACAATCAAGCAGTGTAATTTAAACTTTTCCAATAGTTGGATTAGATTTCAAAACTGAAGCAACAAGGAAGACAAATCTCCTGATCCTCAAGACAAAAACATAAAGAACACCTACCCGACTGTGGTTTTTTCTATCAGGCAGTCATTTTTGCTCCCACCAAACATTTACACAGAAAAAGAGACAGAAAAAATACATGCTTTGAAAAGTAACTGCACACAATTATCGGGTACGCTGCTGCTGGTGTTTTGAAAACCAGAATGTGCCCTGAAATCTTACACTGCTGGTGGCTGGGAGATGACCCTACTGAGAACTGACTGACCTTCTACTGAAATCAACTGCCAACTTCAGTTTCACGTAATCAGAAGAGAATCACAGCCTGAACTCCTTCTGATGCTTGAGGAGACACTGGAAAAGTAAAAAATTGTAAAGCACAGCACTTAAAACGTTATTCTTGCTGAGCCAAGAGGCATACTGATAAAGACAACGCAGAGGTTTGCGTATCCGAGGACCCGTGAAATTTGTCTCCTCTTCATGAGTTTAGCTTTAATTTACTTGCCTGAACATATTCGGTATTTTGTGCGTAGAACCGCGTGTGACAGAAATACAGATTACTACGACAAAACCAGGAAGAATGAAGAGCTATTTGTGTTTCTTCACTCTATTGGAAACAATGTTTAGTCCAGGAATTACTCTGAAAAATTAGATAAATGCCTGTTCATCAGTATTTGTTACCTAAATTAACTGTGATAAACATGGCAATTCCTTTATGACCCACCGTGAAATGGTGGTGCCTCAATACATGGCACCATCTCTGCAATGAGCAATTTTTTTTTTGTATTCAAGTTTCTTGTCTCACCATATCTTTATTTCAGCAAGCAACTGCAAGGCAATTGCATCATGAAACGAGCACATCTTTTTTCTGTGTATAGAACAAGCGTATATTCCATTTTCAGAGAAATCTATGGGAAGATACGTTCCCATAGGTAGTCTGTAGAACTTCAGTGATTGTTGGTACATATTAAGGTTATCACCAGGCTATTTACACTGTCCGTGCAGTGAGCAAGTGTCGAGCTCATTATCCTCCTAACGAACAGAGATTATTCCTTCTCTGGACAACAGGCGCCCGTGTCTGCAAGCCTCTCCTTTCTGCAGCAAACAAAATCCCAGAAACCATTAAAGAAATCAAGCGTGCTTTCTGGTGCATTGCAAGACTTTAAACCACGTTCTGCTGATGGAATGAACTGACTGAACAACAAATTCATTTCTTCAGGAAAGCAGTGCAAAAAGTGTTCAGACTGCTGCTGTTCAGGTAGCAGAGATACTTAATGCAGGTCTAATGAAGTGGAAAAGATAGAAAAAGCGGGCACCTAATCACTGCACGGAAAAGAAAGGAAAGGGCTACCCAATTACTGGTCGAATTTAATATTTCAATCCTTTCACAAATCCCTTCAAAAAAGTGTCAAACCAGATAAGGAGAAAGAAAACAAGAATCAATTCAACAGTCTCTTTATATGAAGAACAATTAATTTTCTTGGTGTTTTTTTCCCCCATCATAATTTCTAAACAACTGCAAAAATACATGTAGATGCTCCTTTAAGGAAACAAATCAGAATGATTTTGTGGTGCATCATGAGAAAAAAAAGAATCAAGATAAATACCACGTTCAGGTTCTGAGACCCTCATTTATATAATATGTCAACTCTTAGAGAGTCTCTGGTAAATATATTCAAATCTACACCAGAATTTCAATACTATTTGATGTAAGTAAGGATGGCAGAATCTGACACTTTAATTCAGCCATCTGCCTTTCATACTAAATACAGCTGTGCTTGAATTTTTAACCGTAAAACCAGCTATGCAGAGCTGCTCTAGATTTTTGTGGCCATGCACACAGTTCAGCAAATATTGAACTCACCATGCGAGAAAAATCTTGCTAACATAGAAAATTCCATAGAAAATGGCACACAAAATATAGCCTCTTAAATTTAACTCCAGGTTTGCTTCTGTCCTCTCATAGAAACACCCAGTCCTGAAATACCTGAAGAGATTGTATTATGAAGGAGCAAATGACCAGTAAGATGTGCCACCTTTATGATGAATTTAAATTAGATTTCATAACATCTAAGAATTGCAAAATGTGGTAGGATGGAGACCATACACTGTTGACTTCCACTCTCTTGTCTGGGTCTACAGATATTTCAACTGGAAGAGGATCTTGCAAGATATTCTAATAGCACATTTCATTAAAGCCTCCTACTCACTGGACATACTGGGTAAAATCATTGGTTACTAAAATTAAAAATTAACCACATGATGAAATGAAACAATGAAAAAGCCAGTATCATAACTACTGAACTGAACCTGCCCTTCACTTTTGTCGATGTGAAATGAGAATACTGCAGAAAACAACGCTATGTTTGTCTGGCAGTTGGCCCACTGCTGCCTTGGTTTCAATATAGAGGCAAAAATGTCTTTTATCTTTAACCTGTAGGAATACTATGACATTTTGATTCATAAATAAAATACATATTTCATAAATTTAGCACACTACATCAAAATAACACCTTCAGTTCCCAACACATGACAAATCACTTCCTAACATGAGTTACCATGCAATAAGAAAGTTTAATTTCAGTTCATCCAGTTAAAAAAGACTGATTTGAAACATTCAGTAATGAAAAACGGAAACATTTTTGATGTCAACAGTAGTGACTCTGCTTTATGTTTTGAAAAGAAATCAAATTATGACTATCATGACTATTCTATTCCTTTCTGCTTCACCTCAAAAACTGACAACGGCACTGAAGTTAAATTAAACATCTGTTCGTAAAATAAACTAGAGCGCTACTGACAGGAGCTGCTGAACTGCTAAAGTTCTGCAGCTGCTGGGCTCCTAAATTAACAATGGCTTTTATTTACAAACAACGAGAAAATTAAGGAGTCTTTTTTTCATCCCACTACTTGAAATTTATGAAAAGACAGACTCTACTGGAGACTTAGCCAAAAAAGAAACCAGAGTTTATGGTTTTATTTCCCCACTTACTGCGAGCAAAATGTAGACAAAATCAGATTTCAGTGCAAGATACATCAGGAACTTCCTTCCTTACATGACTGAAAGCCTTTTGCATTTCCTCTCCAGGATATGTAAATAGATGCAGTAATTCTCTGAGTATTTACCCTTCTCCAACACAAATTCCATCAATTAGAAATTACTACTGAATAAAAACATTTTCTTAGGTTTTCATACATCTTTTTAGATTTGTAAATACGCAGATACGTTAAACTAGCAGCTTTTTTTTTTCAAAATTTTGTTTAAAGTGCTTACATGTTAGCTACATCACAACTAGATTGCAGGATTTTTTAGACAGCGATGTCCGTGTGTTTAGAACAAATTACTCGCTTTTTCACGTGTTTAGAACTCAGCTGGAACTCACTGATCAAGCTCAATGCAGTCATGCATACATTAATATTGCCAGTAATAACTTGAGTGACGAAGAACAAGTTACTGACTGCAGACTGCATAAAGCTGTAATTAAATAATGATAAAAACAAAAGTCCTAGTTTTAGATAGAGAGAAACTATTTGCACACAGACAGAAAAAGCCAACAAGGCAAGTGTGTGATATCAGAATGAAGGAAGTCTAGCGGATCAGAAGGTAAACCCAAGTAAAGTCCTACAGTGGAAGCACTTTCTCTGAGACCATGTGGAGTCACATAAGGCATCTGTAGGATTTCAGTGTCCAGTTTTCAGTACCACAATTCAAGGATACGGATCATTTTGAGACAGTTCAGACACTAATGAGAGAAATCACATATCTAGAAGGGCAAAAAGATTGAAGGAGCTGAGGTTGAGTAGTCTAGAGAAGAGACTGAAGGAAGGCATGGGTTGTAAGAAGGTTACAGCACCTGAGAATAAGGGGGAATCAGGAATCAATTCAGCAGAACCATAGCAATGGCAGGTAAATATTGGCACCACTTCCTTATGGGGACTGCCAAGCATCTACCTTTATGAAGAGCAGAGGTGGACAGGGGCAACTCAATCATAGTTCATTTTATTGTCATACAGTTGTTAGACAGTAAAAACTTGAGTATTTCAGCATACGGCTTCCTTATTTATCTTCCGGTTTTGGATCAGAAGGTACCGTTATGAGAATGCACTATACCTGACTTGCTACTTCATATGATTTTTCCAAGTGGGCAATTTAAACACATAATAGTATCCTTAGAACAGTGTTGAGAATCTAGAAGCATCAAAAAATTAGTCATGTACAGTTGCTAAGAAATAAAAATCAAAGTTTCAAATATCTCATGTATTTTGCTACATATGAAATGAGAGTGTAGTTGACTTCTGATCAGTTCTGTGTTTGCATTTGTGTCAGCTTAAGTTAACCTTACTAATTAAGTCTGGAGAAAAGACAATGATGATCGAAAAGAGAACTGATCTTCCTGTTTATCATAAAGTACATTGACTTCTCTAGTCCCTCATTCCCAACCCACAGCACAAAGGACACGTTGTCTTATTTTTTGTGAAACGGATCATTTTACGCAAAAACAGGTATTTGTGCAAGGTAATAACCATAGGGACCACTGAAAGTAATTGCACATTACTTCCATTTACTAC
>NW_010433290.1:25609-33747 GCF_000710305.1 Buceros rhinoceros silvestris | reverse complement strand
AAAAAAATGGGGAAACACGGGGGGGGGGGGGGGTTAATATGGAATTATTGTGGGTATTTTTCAAGATTCAGAGTGAAACAGTTAAAAAACATTATCTTTCATAATAAATCCATAACTACACTCCTCCTGCGGGGAGTATAGTTTCCTCCCCCTTTCCTCTCCCTAAGGAAAGACCATCTTCTCCTTACTCTTTTTCCCCCATTGTTTGTCTTTGCTCTCCTCAAGGAATAAAACCCATCTTTCAGCAGCAAAACCATTAAGCTGCTTTGCAACACCGAGTCTTTGCAAACAAAACAGCATATGAACAAATCTAGCTAGATTTTATAGGATTACTATATTAATTATGCTGTAAAAAAAAGATTATTCAGCAGATCACAAAATTACAAGAAAATCTATTTACAACACTTTCTAATTCATGTGCTCTCATTGTAACATTAAAGAAACAATATTAAACCTGTGAGAAAATGAAAGTGAAAAGGATTTCTGTTTTGCATGTAGATGTGTTTAGTCTGTAGATCCGGGGGGCAGCTACTTTATATATAAAAATGCAAATATGCATTTTTACAATCTAATATTAGAGCTACTATAAATACAGAAGATGTTTAGAAATGCAGAAGGTTATTCTTCTGTCTTATTACAAGTAAACTCTCTGTGGGTGTTTAGCCTAAAAAATGAGCAATAGGGCTGCAAGTCAGTTACATGGCAAAGGTGTGAGGGGGGTAGGTTTTGTCCTCTTCGTTATTCAGAAAAAAAAAAATCTTGCAGTATTTTATTAAGAGTCACTGGCCTCTAGTTATGTTTGAGAAAATGAAAAATGAGTCCAGCTGTATATGATAACGCAGTGGGACAGACAGGAACGGACCCCAGTCTACTCCCTCCCAGTCTACGTCCCTAGCCATTATAATCCTGCACGTCCGTTAGCCCAGCTCCTGAAAGCGAAGAATGGGGAAAAACGAGACCTGGTCAAAAGAATCGCGTGTGGAAAGTCACCACGGTTCTGTGTATCGAAGGTTGCGTTTGTTCTAAGGACTGCTAGGACGTATAGGGCTGTCTTAGATTGCTACCTTAATTGAGCTGAAATACGTGAAGTGTCTATATAAAACATTTTATTTAGGCTATGCACAAAATATTAAGCTATACTGATATACGTCTACCAAAATTGAAGTTGAGAAGCTACTGCTGTTGTGTGGTAGTTAACTGGAGGATACAGATTTCCTTGAAGATGGCTCAGAAAACATTTCCAGAAACAAACAGCAGAGACATTATGATGAACACAGCGGATTTCTGCAAGTAGTAATGGTAATAAACACCATTTACAGACACCAGATTTGAATTTGTTGGTTGTTTAAGCATGATGTGCATAGCAGAAATAAATAACTTGTCAGCAAGAACGTTGGTTACATTTACCATACAAGTCACACACATTGCCCGAGAACTCGATTAGTCCATGAGCCAGAGATGTGTGGTTTCTTTTCTAAACGGGAAATTGAAATACAACTTATCTGCGTGTGGCCATCATTTACTACATGAACAATTAATCTCAGACTCAGCAAAAATCACCAAAAGCTAAAGGAGGAAAAGATTATTTTCATCCAGCAGTGGCTGGATCCAGCAGGATGAGAGATCTACACCAGCTGACAGATTTAATCAATTCCGATACTAACAAGATTCCCTCTACCATTAATTTTTCATACATGACAAGCTAAGACAATTTTCAAAATTTTCTTCACTCTAGTTTTATATTACAGAATTCTAAAAGTACTCGCAAAAAACCTATTTGTTCTCTATTTCCCACCAACTGCATGGGTCAGACCTTTACCTACCTGAACTGAGACACTTTACCCTGAGGAATACAATTCACCAGCTGAATCTAGGAATCTAAGGCTAAAAGCAGCCTAAAAGAAATGATTCTCTATCACTGTTAAGAAACTTTTAATAAATATTTATTGCCTTTTTTTTGTCAATAGTTCAAATCACTAATTGAAATCCATATTTAAGACTATCCTTGTTAAAAAAAAAACAGGTAATGGAGATTTATCTAGCTTACAGAACAACAACAAAAAAATGCATGTTTGCCGTTCCACATTTGCTAAACCAAGCAGGACAGTCTACATGCAAAAAAAAAAAAGTGTAAGAAAATAAAGTTAAAACAGTTTTCAGACTCACTTAAAATATTAAAACAGATTGACCAAGACAGGGTTCAAACCCATGAAAATGTCTCCACTGCCACGTGATGATGTAAATACCACAAAGGGGTCTGCTGCTGCTCAATTGTCTATATCATTAGTTTTTATATACATTACACATAGCAAAAATAATTATAAGTATCTCTCAGAAAAGTTTTAACAGTGGCTTTTCAAAGGTGCTAGAAAGTAAATGAATTCTGAAAAGCCCATAAATCTAGTAAATAATCTTTAGAAAGAAACTTTTATCAGAAGGAAACAACCTGATGAGGCTGACCACGCTATCTGACAGACGATGACACATTCCATTTCCATTAGAACATTCCAAACATCAAGGTGCTTAAAATTGTCTGGCAGCGTCTGGGGCCATCCCCAAGTGATCATTGTTTCTCCCTTTCATCCATCTGCAGAAATCATCCTAAGGGTCTGCTGGAGCCTGTGTACCTTCCAATAACCGGATTTAGTGGCACTGCGACTGTTCCTAGCACATATCAGGCAAGTGGACAGAGGCCTTAAAGCTCAAAGGTCTCCTAAGCAGTGTGCAACATTTAAGCAAAGTCTGTCTCGCATCTTCACCATGATTCAAGCACAGGCTTAAACACGGCGACAAACAGAGCCCCAGCTATTGTTCTGCATCACAGAAGCACATTTGGTCCCCGGCAGTTTTGAAGAGTCTGGATAGACTATTTCACTGGCATCACTTAGAGCCAGAGAAGAGAATGGATGAATTGTTCTTGACTAAGCAATTACAGTGCACATCATACGTTAATCCCCTTCCCTCTTTTTTTTTTTACAATTCTAAGTTTTCACACAGAAAAAAATTGTTTTAGAAAGCAAAATTGAAATCAAATATGTTTATTTTCCTAAACTCTGTGTTTTGCAGTCACCCAGAGCGTAGCATTACACACATCTATGCTCATGCTAAAAGTTTTAGCATCTCTTACTGAAACCCAGAACTACGGATTACCATTTGACTGTGTCATTTCATACTTCTCACAACCAGCTGAGTGCAAGCGCCATGCCTAGGAAGCAGCCAGAAGACTGCTACTCGAACTTGGCCGATCAAGTATTGCTATCAAAGGTATCAGACTTCACAAACCATGGCGGGGAGGCGGGGGGTAAGTTCCCAAACCTCGGTACTAGCCCAGGAAAAACTTCTTGGAAGCCTCCGTACTTAATTATGTCATTATAAATCTAAGAAACTCCACTGTTTGGCATGTAATAAGTTTTTATGGATGAGCTGTGTTTAGCTCGTGACTAGAGGTTTAACTTTTCTAAATATTGAAATCAGTAGACCAGGACGGAGTGAAAGGGAACAAGAATATCCTTATGTTTCAGAACAGGCTCCAAAGTGCTGCCATTTCATTTTGGAAATTCTAAAAGAAAATTATCAGTTGGTCTCCAAGGATTGAAACAGATAGGTACTGATAATAAAAAACTATTTGCACTCCACCAAAACAGAAAAAAGAAAAATACAGAGGGCTTTTGTTTCCTCTAAAGTTCAAGTTTCAGAATGTTTCCATTATGAGTTTAAAATATTTAAATATTTAAAATAACTGCTTTTAGACTTTATTATTAGAGCTCTCACAAATTACAGAATAAGTTTCAAAACTGCGTCCAACATTTCTATGCTTTCTATGGGAGCTGCCCATAAAGCAGGTTTATAAGGAATGCTGACTGTAAACTCTAATTCAGATGCGGTCAAAGATTTACATACAGAAGAAAAAACGTCGATGTTATTAACGCCAAAACCACCTCAGTGATTGCTATGTGTGGTGCCATGGGGGATTGCTCTGCAGCACAAATGCCACATTATGATGTTGATTTCTGGCACCAGCAACCCCCCATAATGGTGACTGTTTCATTCTTTCTTTGAACTGCCCTAGGGAATGGAGCCGTTACTCACCCTCTGAGGTCAATAAGGCAACCAGCGAGAGCAAGCTTGTATTTTTCACATAATTTTTACTGGAAAATACCTAACAACTTCCTTTCATTTTCACCAGCACATACACACCTAACATACCCTCAATGCACTGTAAATAGGTGGTCATAACACCAACATTTTTCCTTTCCCTCTGAACTTCAGTTTCTAAGACGTTCTTTTAGCTGGCCAAACACATGACAGGACCTGGTGCCAGCCAGCTAATCTAACTCCGTATGGGAGTTCCTTGTTTTCTTCATCAGCTACTGATGTACTTCCAGCAGTCTGGGAAGGTTGTATGGCACTGGTTCGCTTTGTGCATTCTTTAAGGCAATGACAATGTCATGCTTTTGTGTGTTGACTGAGTTTGCTTATTTTTGGAGCTTCTCTTGAGTTTTCCACGATAAAATGGGTACCTGACAGCATTGAACATCCAGCATGACTTGACCAGCAGAGAAAAAAAAAACATTTATCAAGGTTCCTGCAGTCGGTGGTACTTGACTGCATTCCTTTGCTGACAAGACCCAGGGAGGCTCCTGAATCAACTTCAGCCACAGGTGTTCAAGTTTCAGTGAGAAAAGTACAGGTCTCAATTAATTCTTTTGGTAATGGCAATTGTACTTAGGACAGTAATGAAAAAAAATGCCACATCAATTTGTGTTGTTGCATATCATTATTGGATTAAAGTTTAAATCTTATCTCTTTAAAGGGATGTGTAAAACATCATATTATTATTACACTACTGAAGTAGTAAGTGCCTCAAGCAATATTTGTTATGCAACTAAGAAGGAAACAGTCCTGTGGGAAAAGCAAATAGCTTTAGTGATAAACAGCTCAGCAACACTGAAAGAACCTTCTTGATTACTGAGGGACCTCTTGAAAAATTCCATATATCAACTTCAACACGCAGCCTGTGTCTCCATCCAGCAAGCAGCAGGCTTCACAGTTTTACTGCAGTCCAAAGTGCACTTGTGTGTCCTGAGCTTAAGAAAAGACTGTAAGTGTATTCCTGAATCGCCTCAGTGCACAATAGAACAGACACCTCAAACAAAATTATTTTGCTGATACTGAGACAGCAGGTAGAATCTGAGATGGTTCCACAGCCACCGTCAGGGTCGGGGCTAGATCACCCTCACAGACGTGGAGGGCGTTCATCTCTCATGCCAATCGGCAAAAGGAGAAGGAAGTGAAGAACAGGGTGAGGAGAGCAGCCATGGACCAGTTTTGCTGGTGGCAATTCTGGCACCTGTTCAGAAAGCAGTTGTAATTTTAATAACATGTTTTCCTGAATTAGTCTGAAAAATCTTAAGCACAGCCTTTGTGCTAGCAGCTCCTTAAAAGCCTGGAGGTGTTTCATGTCTCTAAAGGCATCTCCAGTTCTCATCAGACTCTGAAAATCTTTGGTCTACTGCAGGGCACATCTTAGCACTTGCAGAGGCTTATCCCAGACATAGGTTCAAAGCACGCAAAGAAATCACAATTGCCCATGAGTATTTGACCCATCTGTCCTCCTAAATATGACAAGCAAAATCTTAAGAGATGGGACAATGTTTCCTCTGATACTCTTCACAATAAAAAGTGACTTAAGGGTTTTTACAGACAAATGAGTTGCCCTAAAGCAACATGCACTGACATAATGTTACCTTTGTCTGTTGCTTAAAAAGCATGAATACAAATGCTCTAAGAATAGACTGTAGAAATAACAGGAAAACATCAGTAAATGATCACCAGCTCTAAAATGAAAACATTCACCTCTAAACAGATGTTTTTACTGATGAAGGTCTATCTAGAAAAGCCTGTGTCTACAAAACATTCCTATTATTCATTGCAACTAAGATCATGTTTTCCATCCGAATCTCAATCAGATGGATGCAATTTTGGTCTTAAAGTTTCAGAATTTTTTTATTTTTAGGTTAAATGAATAGCTGAGAGTCTACCAAATTCCATTAGGGTTATGAATTCAATGGTTACTGAAGGCTTGGAGTAACTTTGGAACATGTCAGCTTTAAGTTGCTAACACTGACCTGTGCAAGCAGAACTCACCTTGGTCAAGTGTGTCAAAGGAGAAAAAAGCAGCTAAGTACCCCAATAGTTCTTAATATAATAAATACTCGATTTATTATTGATTGCATTTTACTTTAATGGTTAGTTTAGTATGCCTTAAAACACTTACTTCAGAATCACACAGCCTGTACCGGTAGGAGGAGCTGTCCAAAACACTTGAATGCGTGTCCTCCTCCTCGGCGTGCTCTCAGTAACAGCAACTGGACAATTACTCATGAACTGTGTTTCTTCTTCATCTATGATCTAAGGAAATGGAAAGAGAAGAATGTGAAAAGATAAGGATGCACATAGCCAATGTGTTCTGTCGGTTTGTGTTTTCCTTCAGTGGGATTATTTATAACACTCTGCTTAGCTCAGCACTACTTTACTAAATTTATTTATAATGGGCAGATCACTCACTGAAATGAAAACAAAAAGCCCACAACATAAAGACAGAAGTGAACAGAAGTTAGTCCTTTTTAAGCTTGGCTGCAAATAACTTTTTGTAGATCTTGATTACAGGAGCTTCCTGTAAACGTTCATGAACTGAAAATAATCAGAGATGCATATTTTCAATTTTTTAATATATCACGTCAAGTGGTTAGGACAGATGGAACATGCTAGAGTAGAAAAAGTTTCAGTTTGTTTTTTGAACTAACCTTTGTTTAAGCAGTATAATTCTGAAGGTATCGTAAGAATATCCAGCTCAAGAGTAGTAATATGTGAATCATAATCACCTATCATTCAGAGACCATTATTTAGTCCCATCTACACACATTTTTTCTTTTTTGATTGATTGATGTTTAAGGGAAAGGTTTAGGTGGCGTAAATCAACACAAACCAGAGAGGCTGATTTGGAACTGGTGGCGTCTGATTTTCCTCAAAGGTGTCTGTGACAAAATAGCTTTCTGACTCTCTGTGTACTTCATGGATTGTATTTCAAGCCTTCAGTTCATCAGATCTCAAAGGAAATTCATCAGAAGCTGCCAATTTTTACTTGGAAACAGGCAATGCTGTGATACTGCAAAATTTCTCTTCAAAATTACTCAGCCATCCACAGTCATTTGATGAAGCCACAACTCACACTAGTAGGCAATGAATTACAAACCTTACCTTTTGGAGAAAGAACCTGTATTTAGTGATTTATAACAAGACTAACTCTGAACTGGCTTTTTCAGAATTCTGGTCCTAGTAACACACACACACACACACTTCTACCACATTTCAATAATAATAATAAAGTCTTCTAGCAGTAAACGTAACTTTAGACAAGTATTTTGATAAAAACATTGTGACCCAATGATCCTGTCAGCATTTCCAAACAGTTTTAGCTGAGCAACAAACACTTCTGGTTTTCCATGGCAAAACGAAGTGGCACTGGCCCAGAGGAGTGCTGAGAAACTCTGCTTAGCTGGTCAGTAGGGTAATGGTTAATGAGTTTTAAATCTAAAGCCATTAATATTCTTCAACTTTAACACTTCATAGAATCTGTGTAACTAAACACAATGTGGATGGCTACTACTTTGCTCGATTTTAATTAACATGAAGCACTGAGAAGCATGGAATCTAGCGTAGGCTTAAGCTGGCGCTGCACTGTTTAAACTTCCACTTGACACAATTTAATGCACTTAGCTCAAGCATCGAGAAATCCCTAAGCTACAATTATGTATTGGCCATCAGCTGTATTTATTCTGCCTACCTTATTCCTGCAACAACAACGAAGAAATACAGCTGTTTGCTTATCTCCCACAAGGGTTGTCTCGATTATTCAAATATTCAGGACCATATCAACTGACCTTTTATCCAGATCTCACAGTAGTTCCTTCTCAATCAAAACCCAGTTTTGGTGGAAGCTTTGAGTGAGGAACGGGTGATTTTTTACCATCTCATACAAAACAAAATACTATTGTACATTATATAAAAACAGGATCATTCCTGCTAAAGCGGCTCTCAGGAGGTCATCTGAAAGTTCTCAAACAGGCCACCTTTTC